>NC_135330.1:71512714-71585857 GCF_023851605.1 Tamandua tetradactyla
TCTTTGACCCATTTTGAGTTAATTTTTTTCACTTTTTTATTGTATAATATAACATATATACATAGCAAAGAAAGAAGAAAGCAATAATTTTCACAGCACTCTTCAACAATTAGTTACAGGACAGATCCCAGAGTTTGTCATGGGCTATCATTTCATAATCTCAGATTTTTCCTTCTAGCTGCTCCAGAACATTGGAGGCTAGAAGGAATACATATATATATTAATCATCACAATAAACTTTTTGTGTGTGTGTGAAAAATGACATATATACAAAAAAGTAATAAATTTCAAAGCACAGCACAATGACTTATAGAACAGATTTCAGAGTTTGGTATTGGCTACAATTCCACAATTTCAGGTTTTGACTTCTAGCTGCTCTAAGATACTGGAGACGAAAAGAAATATCAATATAACGATTCAGCAATCATACTCATTTGTGAAACCCTACCTTCTTTGTGTAAACCCACCATCAACTTTGATCTTTCTCCCAGTCTTTAGGGTATTTGGGCTATGCCCATTCAAACATTTTCATGTTGTAAGGGGCTGTTGATAATATGGGACAGGGGGGATGGAATCAGTTGATGTTCTTTTTTGGAGAGGCTGGCCCCTCTGGGTTTCAGGACTTATCTGGTCCAGGGACCCGTCTGGAGGTTGTAGATTTCTGGAATGTTACCCTAGTGCATAGAAACTTTGTAGGATCTTATATACTGCCGTAGGTGTTCTTTAGGATTGGCTGGAATAGTTTTGGTTGGGGTTTGGCAGGTTATGATAGGTAGCAATGTCTAACTGAAGTTTGTGTAAGTTTGACCTCCAGAGTAGACTCTTGACTCTATTTGAACTTTCTCTGCCACTGAAACTTCATTAATTACACTTTTTTTCCTTTTTGTCAAGATGGAATTGTTGATCCCATGGTGCTAGGTCTGGATTCATCCCTGGGAGTCATCTCCCATGTTGCCAGGAGACTTTCACCCCTGGACGTCATGTCCCATGTGGCGGCGGGGGGGGGGGGGGTTAAAGATTTCACTTGCAGAGTTGGGCTTAGAGAGATTGAGGCCACATCTGAGCTAGAAAAGAGGTCCTCCAGAAGTAACCCTTAGGCATAGCTATAAGTAGGCTAAGCTTCTCCGCTACATAGATAAGTTTCACAAGAGCAAGCTTGGGTTAATTTTTGTATATGATGTGAGATATAAAATGGGAATTCTTGTCTTCATTTTAAAGGTTAGGAATTTGAGGCTCTGAGAGGCTAAATAATTTCTCCTGGATCATACAAGCGGTCAGTAATAAAACCAGGATTCAAATACAAGTCAGTCTGACTCTGAAACCTCTGCTCTCTGCACTTCAAGACAATTATGATTTACTAAACACCTACTATGTGCCAGGCACCAAGATACAGATAAAAAGACAATAAAAAACAGTCTCTTTGAGGGATGGGAGAAAACATAGGGAACTATCAAACTTTACCACCACAGAAACCCCTGACACTTTGTCAAACATTAGGGACACCCAGATCAATAGGACGAACCCTTGATCTTGAGGCTTGATTTTGTGCTGCTTATATATGTAGCAGAGAAACTTAGCCTACCCCAGGTATGCCTAAGAGTTACTTCTGGAGGACCTTTTTGTTGCTCTGATGTGGCCTCACTTTCTCTAAGCCCAACTCTGCAAGTGAAATCACTGCCCTCCTCCCTACGTAGGGCATGACATTGAGAGTTGAATGTCTCCCTGGCAGCATGGGAGATGACTCTGAGATTTGAGTCTGGCACTGGCACAATGAGATCAATAATGCCATCCTGACCAAAAGGGGGGAAAGAAGTGTAACAAATAAGGTATCAATGGCTGAGAGAGTTCAAATAGAGTCGAGAGGTTACTTTGGAGGTCACTCTTACACAAGCTTCAGTTAGACATTGCTACCTATCATAACCTATCAACCCCCAACCAGGATCATTCCAGCCAATCCTAAAGAACACCTAGGGCATTATATAAGATTCAACAAAAGTTCCATGCACTATGGTAACTTTCCAGAAACCTACAACCTCCAGATGGGTCCCTGGACACAATAAATCATGAAACTTGGAGGGGTCATGTTGCTTCCTATGAAACGGAGCTTGAAGGATATTTAGGAATGATGAGAAAGAGACAGACTGAAAGAAAGAGACAGGCAGGCTCAGGGCATCTGAAGCTTAACTTTAACAAACAACAGACCACTTTATTCTGAACCAGCTCCTGCTTATATACTTCAGGGTAACAAAAGGCATGCCTGCATTTCCTGAGGAAACAAAGTACTTAACTTTCTTCATACTTAACTGTAACCATTTGGGGGTAAACAAGCATTCTGTTCCCCCCAGACTGTTCCAAACAAACAAGTAACAATCTCCTCAGTTTCTTGCCCACCCAGGGACGCTACCTGCTCCCAACAAATTCTGCAGGTCTTGTTTTAACCCTTTGGCTTCTACATTTCCCCCTTTTTATTAGCCAAAGTGACTGTGCCTGTTTTAGGTTGCCCTTAAGCTCTGAAGGAAGGGTCTTACCTGTCATTGGCCACCAGTCAAGCTCTCTGACTTTGATTATTTGTTGTTTAACACAGCTGAGGAGGAAGAGAAAACGCATAAACAGCCCCAAACTTAACAATGCATTTCCAGTGACCACAGCCACTGTGATAATTCCAATGATTCCAATGACAGTTGTAATGAGTCCAATTAGTCTCTTAGTTCTTTTCAGATGTTCTTTTGCCAAGTGGGTCAGAACTTGTGTTTCTGGAGAGGATTGCCAGGATCTTGACATCTGTACTGGCAGCCAAATACCTCTTCTTTTTCTTGCTGCTATAATCATCTCATTTTCCTGCAACATAAATGCCTCGAGACAAGTGAATATAAAATAATTCTCACAATTAAAAGTTTGATTTCTTATATGCATATAGTGTTTATTGTGTAAGAATTTGAGAATTTTGCCACGCAAAGGAAGACTCCAACAGACATTCTCTCATGCAACATGCAAGGGGTTTATTTACCACACATGCGTGGGGCTCACTGAACACGCAGGAATAGAGAGCCCCGAGCCTGAGTTTGGAAAAGCTTTTAAGGGGTAAGATGAGGGGGGTGGGGGTCGAGCATGGGTCACAGGTGCTGTTTTGCAAAAAGCAGATAACGAACAGTTTTACAACAAGCATTTCTTGAGCATGAGTCATGGCAGTTGCTTTTTGCATGAAGCAGATAGCCGCAGTTTTACAACAAGTAATAGAGGCGCAAGGAGTCATGGGGGTGGCGAGAAGCAGATAACCACCTGGGAAAGTCCCGGATTGTTTATCTTCAGCCTGATGGGGCCCATAATTCTTTTCTCTACAATTCTTCACTCACACCAAATGCATAGCCGTGAATATAAAATGACACAAATGCTTTTGCTGGATATTTCAGAAGCTAAAATATATGTAAATAGCTAAATTAAGCAGGAAAAATTAGCTACTGTTAAGCTTTATAAAATCCCTTTTTGCATTCCCCACTCCTTTTCGTACATATCTCTAATCTTAGAGATTTTCTGGATTATTTAACACTGAGTACTGTTGTCTGATGAGCATTAATTTGACATTTCCAATCTGCCCCTATAAAAACTGTATAATTCTATTTAGAATACATGGTCCTATAGTTATTATTAAAAGCAACACAATTAAAGGCCCAATGAGAGCAGATAATAGCGTCGTTAACCAGGGGACTTAGTAAACCAAGATTCAAACCATCCCTGTTGCGCCTCTTGTTTTTTTTTTGTCTTTCACGAAGGCGCTCTCTGAGTTTTGTCATGGACTCTTTAACAACACCAGAGTGATCCGCATAGAAACAGCACTGTTCTTTTAAAGCTGCACATAGTCCCCCCTCTTTAAGGAAAAGTAAGTCAAGTCCCCGTCTATTCTGCAGAACTACTTCTGAAAGGGAGGTAAGATTACAAGGGGGTACCAGGAACGAAGGCTCCCCTGCTCCCTTCCAAGTTTTTATAGTCTTCCCATTTTCCCATCTGGATATTGTTCATTTCCAAGGCTTATGCGGGTTGGAATTGGGTTCCCCTGGGGGAAGGAGGAGAAGGAGTAGTAACTCTAGGAACCCGCAGCTTGAGAGGATTGTCAGTCCTTTCCAGTTTCCACTGGGACTCAGAGGGCAAAGGTGCAGGTTTGAGATGAGACGCATGGATCCAGGATGCGATGCCATCGACCTTGACTGCAGTGGGGGTGGTCAAGAGTACCTGATACGGTCCTTTCCAGTGAGGTTCAAGAGTCTGTACCTGGTGGCGGCGGACGTAGACGAAGTCTCCCACCTGATATTGATGCGGAGTTCTGTTGTCTCCTGGCTGGTAGGAGGTGGAGAGCTGCCGCCACAGGAACCGCTGGGCTTTTTCCAAGGCTCGCAGCCTGTCAAGCAAGGGGGTATGAAGGGAACTATTAATTTCTAGAATGGAGGACATGTCCTTGACTGGAGGTGGTGCTCCATATAAGATTTTATAAGGGGTTAGATTACACAAGAGAGCAGAGGGGGTATTCCTGGCTCTGAACCGGGCATAAGGCAGGAGCATGGTCCAATCTTTTAAGCCAGTCTCTATAGCTAATTTGGTTAGGATCTCTTTAATTGTCCTGTTCATTCTTTCTACCTGTCCTGAACTTTGGGGTCTGTATGCGCAATGCAATTTCTAATCAATCCCCAATATCCTGGCCACACCCTGACTTACCTGGGCTACAAATGCGGGTCCGTTATCTGACCCTATTACCTTTGGTAGACCGAACCGGGGAAAAATTTCTTCCATAATCTTCTTGACTACGACCTGGGCCGTTTCTCTCTTAGTTGGGTAGGCTTCAACCCATCCTGAAAAGGTATCTATAAAAACTAGTAAGTATTTAAGTCTATACTTTGCAGGTTTAATTTCAGTAAAGTCGACTTCCCAGAACTGCCCAGGTCGAGTTCCCCTTAATCTTTTTCCGTTAGGAGCTTTTGTGGGGTAGGTGTTTACAATTTGACATGCCCGACATTCTCTGGCTATGCGATCTGCCAGTTCCTTCCTTTTTGAGGCTGCCAGAGGGTACAATTCCCTCTGGTCTTGCAGGAGCTGCTGTAGTTTCCCTGTCCCCAGGTGAGTGAGCTGGTGGACCTGCTGTATGTAAGCTAGGGCTTCCGATTCTCCTTGGGGTGTAACCTCAGATAGTGTTTCAGGGGGTTGCTGGTTTTCTTTGGTTACTAGGACTAAGTTTACAGGGTCCCTTAATGCTGCCGCTTTTGCTTCTTTATCTGCTCGCTTATTACCCATGGTTATTGGGTCTAAGCCTCTTTGGTGGCTAGCACAGTGGACAATGGCTAGTTCTTTGGGAAGCATGACTGCTGCCAGGAGTTTAAGAATTTCCTCTTTGTGTTTGATTTCTTTACCAGCTGAGGTTAATAGCCCTCTTTGTTGGTAAATTGCCCCATGTACGTGGGCAGTAGCAAAGGCATAACGGCTATCTGTATAGATGGTTGTTCGCTTTTCTTTTGCTAATTCTAGAGCTTTTGTGAGGGCAATTAGTTCAGCTTTTTGGGCAGATGTTCCCTCCGGGAGGCTAGAAGACCAAATAACTTTTGTCCCACTGACTACCGCTGCTCCGGCTCGCCTCTTACCCTGTTGGAGAAAGCTGCTTCTGTCTGAAAACCAGGTTACCTCCGAGTTAGGTAATGGTTGGTCTTTTAAGTCTCTGCGGATTCCGGTTTCTTCAGCTAATATTTCTTGGCAAGTGTGCAGCACAGGTCCTGCGGTCTTGTCCGGGAGCAGGGTAGCCAGGTTTAAAGCTGACGGGGCTCCGAAAGTCACCCTGTCTTTGTCTAGAAGGATGCTCTGATAGTGGGTAATTCTGGCATTTGACATCCATCTATCTGGAGGCTGGTGGATTATGCTTTTCAGGGCGTGAGGGGCTATTATGGTCAGCTTCTGTCCTAAAGTGAGTTTGTCTGTGTCTTTTGCCAGGAGGGCAGCTGCCGCGATGGCCTTGAGACAGCGTGGCCATCCGCTGGCAACTGAATTTAATCGCTTGGACAGATAGGCCACCGGTCTCCTCCAGGGGCCTAAAGCCTGTGTTAGGACCCCTCTAGCCACGCCTCTTTTCTTCTATGTAGAGCGTGAAAGATTTATTCACATCTGGGAGGGTTAAAGCTGCAGCTGACAGGAGCGCTTTCTTAATGCTGTTGAAGGCTTTCTGCTGTGCTATTCCTCACTGGAAATCAGCGCTCCCTTTGAGCAAGGGGTATAATGGGGCAGCAAGGGCTGCAAACCCTGGGATCCACAACCGGCAGAATCCCGCTATCCCTAAGAATTCTCGTAGCTGCTTTCGGGTTGTGGGCGGGGGTATCTGTGTTACAGTTTTTTTCTAGCCTCGGTGAGCCATCGCTTTCTATTTTTAAGAGTATATCCCAGGAAGATTATTTCCCTTTTACAGATTTGGGCCTTTTTGGCCGAGGCTCGGTACCCCAGTGCGGCTAGCTCACTTAACAGTTTTCGGGTTCCATACTCACAGTCCTCCTTAGTGTCTGCTGCCAACAGTAAGTCGTCCACATATTGTAGCAAGGTGACTCTGGGATGCTGAATTCTGAAGGAGCTTAAGTCTTTATGAAGAGCTTCGTCAAAAATGGTGGGGGAGGGGCGGGCCGCGGTGGCTCAGCGGGCAAGAGTGCTTGCCTGCTATGCCGGAGGACCCCGGTTCGATTCCCGGCCCCAGCCCATGTGAAAAACAAAAACAAAATATAATAAAATAAGAAAATGTTTAAAGATGTTTCCCTTTCTTCCTCCCTTCCTTCCTTCTTTCTCTGTCTTTCTTTCCTTCCCTTCCTCCCTCTCTCTTTAAAAAAAAAAAAAAAAAAAAATGGTGGGGGAGTTTTTGAACCCCTGGGGCAAGCGTATCCAAGTCAGTTGGTTCGAGGATCCTGTCTCTGGATCGATCCACTCGAAAGCAAACAAGGGTTGACTGTCCTTATGCAAGGGCAGGCAGAAGAAAGCATCTTTTAGATCAAGCACAGTATACCAAGTCTTTTCAGGAAGGAGAGTGCTGAGCAGGTTATAGGGATTTGGCACCGTAGGATGTATATCCTGCACTCTGCTATTTACTTCCCGTAAGTCTTGCACCGGTCTATAGTCTCTAGTCCCTGGCTTTTTGACTGGCAATAAGGGAGTGTTCCAGGCTGATTGACAGGGCTTAAGTACTCCCAAGCCAAGGAATTTCCCTATATGGGGCTTGATTCCTTCCTGGGCTTCCTTGCTTAAGTAGTATTGTTTTACCCGAATTGGAGAGGCAGTGGGCTTTAGGGTCATACTACTGGGGGCTGATTGACTGCCAACCCTAACCCAGCAACTTCTGCCCAGGTATTAGGGAATTTTTCAAGCCAGGCCTGAGGAATAGAACTTTGGAGCTGTTCTGGTTTTGCGTACAGCTGATTTTTCTCGACTGGCAAGGTGAGGGCAGTTATTACAGGTTGGCTTATTAGCGGGTTTAAAAATTCCACCTTTGGCCCCTTAGGATTGAAGGTGATTCTTGCCCTTAGTTTAGTTAACAAGTCTCTTCCCATAAGTGGGGCAGGGCACTCAGGAATGACTAGGAAGGAGTGTTGAACCTCCCCTTCCCCAGGTCCATGGTTCTTTTGGTAGTCCAGGCGTGGTAGCGACTGCCATTTGCTCCCCGCACTAAGGACCTTTTTGTAGAGAGCGGGCCTATAGATTCTTGGAGGGCCGACACTACTGCTCCTGTGTTGACTTCAAAATTAATTGGTACCCCCTCCATATTAAATTTTACCCTGAGCTCGGGGAGGGGTGCCGAGCCCTGACTCCCTAGTCTTCACTTTCTAGAGTCAACGTGGCCGGTTGTTGCCAATTTGGGGGCCTAGTACCCCTCTGTTTTTTTTGGACAGTTTTTTTGGCCCAGTGCCCAGTTTCTCTGCAGTAGGCGCACTGGTCTGGACTAAGAGGGGTACGATAACGCCGACCCGAGGGATTTTCTCCAGCTCGTCCTCTACCTTCAGTGTTTCTTTCAACTACTGTGGCCAGGATCTTTGTTAATTCTTTCGTTCTCCTTTTCTCTCTCACCAACTCTTTTTCCTCTCTCTCTCTCTCTCTCTCTCTCTCCTTTGTTCTTTTTCCTCCTCTGTTTCTCTCTTATAAAACACTTTTTCAGCTTCTTTGACTAAATTTCGCAAGGCTAGGTCCTGCAACCTGTCTAAGCGCTGCAGCTTGCGTCTAATGTCTGGAGCTGATTGGCCAATAAAGGCCATGGCCACTGAGGCTCTTTGATCCTCTGACTGAGGGTCAAAGGGAGTATACCTACGGTATGCTCCCATTAGTTTTTCTAAAAAGACTGAGGGCGATTCGTCCGCTCCCTGAATAACCTCTCTTACCTTGGCCAAATTGGTGGGCCGGCGTGCAGCTGCTCGGAGACCCGCTACTAGAGTCTGGCGATAGATGGACAGATGCTCCCTACTTCAGAGGTGTTCGGGTCCCATTAGGGCGGCGCAGCGGGAACCGATCATCGATGACATGCTGGAGTTGGGTGGGTCTCCCATCTTGTCCAGGAACTTGTTTCCTGGCTTCCAGTAGGATCTGATCTCGCTCCTCTGTGGTGAAGAGAGTCCCCAGGAGTTGTTGACAATCATCCCAAGTGGGTTGGTGAGAGAACATAAGGGACTCCACCAATCCAGTCAGCCTAGTGGGAGCCTCAGAAAAAGGAGGGTTATTATTTTTCCAGTTATATAAGTCAGAGGAGGAAAAGGACCAGTATTGTAGAGTGGGCATTTCTCCCCCGTGTCTATCATCCACTGGAGGCCCGTACGGTCTGAGGGGAGAGTGACCGCCACATCAGATGGGCTTTGTGCTTGTCTGCTTCGTGTACTATGTGCCGGTCCTGGTTCATCTGGGATCGTCTGTTGGTGAACCTGCGGAGAGGGAATGGAAGCGGGCGGAGAGAGAGAACTAGAGGAGGGAGAAGATGAGCTAAGAGAAGGGGGCGTCCTGTACCGGAGCTGAAGGGTAGGGAGGAGGGGAAGAAGGACCTGCGTCGAAGAGGAATAGATCCGATTGGGATTCCGGTAGGACTGCAGGAGGTAAGGAAGGATAGAGTTTCGGAGCTTGAGAAGGACCCGGCACCTTGATTGGGAGTACAGAGGGAGAGTCATGTTGACCAGAGGAGTAAGAAATGGCTTTACCCATGGAGGTGGGTTTTCACACAGGTCCTGCCAAACCATGATGTAGGGCTGCTGGTCCGGGTGGCCATACCGGTCAGGGCGGAAGATGACTGACTTGACGGCCCGAATCAAGGGTAGATGAAAAGCTCCTTCACGAGGCCATTCCATGTTAAAGGAGGGCCACTTGGCCAAGCAGAAGGTCTGCCATTTGCCTTTCTTTACAATAAGAGATAGATTCTGACCTCTTTCTCTGACCTCCGACCAGTGTCTTAAGGTCAGAGAAAGTGGAATCGACATTCCCTGACCCATCTTTGGTAAAACAAAAACAATTCCTAACACACAAATACAGACAGACACTCACAGAACCGGCACACCACGTTTACACAGTTTCAGAGACACAGCTCAGACTGGCCTGATGACTGTGATCGAGTCTCCCCCCGTCAGAAGGGAAACAGAATCAGAGTCGGCCCTGTAGGAAGCCTCCAGGTGTCCCCGGAGGTCCCCCAATCCCGAGGCATCCCTCGGGAGAGTGACCTGCAACCCCTGGACATGTCTGTTGGTTGCGGTCAGGGAGTGCTCACGCGACTCTCCGACAGTCACTGCCAGTCTGACAGACTAAGCGATCGCACCTCAGAGAAAAAGGCCTCACTTACCCCGAGAGAGAAGGCTGTTGGAGCCTCCCCTACAAAGAGCCAATCTCGATGGAACCTCCAAATGTAAGAATTTGAGAGTTTTGCCACACAAAGGAAGACTCCAAGAGACGTTCTCTCATGCAACATGCAAGGGGTTTATTTACCACACATGCGTGGGGCTCACTGAACACGCAGGAACAGAGAGCCCCGAGCCTGAGTTTGGAAAAGCTTTTAAGGGGTAAGATGAGGGGGGTGGGGGTCGAGCACGGGTCACAGGTGCTGTTTTGCAAAAAGCAGATAACGAACAGTTTTACAACAAGCATTTCTTGAGCATGAGTCATGGGAATTGCTTTTTGCATGAAGCAGATAGCCACAGTTTTACAACAAGTAATAGAGGCACAAGGAGTCATGGGGGTGGCGAGAAGCAGATAACCACCCTGGGAAAGTCCCGGATTGTTTATCTTCAGCCTGATGGGGCCCATAATTCTTTTCTTTACAATTCTTCACTCACACCAAATGCATAGCCGTGAATATAAAATGACACAAATGCTTTTGCTGGATATTTCAGAAGCTAAAATATATGTAAACAGCTAAATTAAGCAGGAAAAATTAGCTACTGTTAAGCTTTATAAAATCCCTTTTTACAATTGTTGCTATTTAAAGGGAAGTTATAGTTATTAGAATTTGCTACATAAAGTGGTCCCAGTCCTAGGAAAATTTTCCATAAATTTCTCTGAATAATGTATTTATCATCCCAAAACTTTGGAACAAATCATCCTCTATGTAATAAACTTTGATTTAGCTTGCCTGTCCATATAGTCTCTGTTATCTTCGACCCCACAGGGGCCGCATCTCTTACAATTCCATAGGAATCATTAATTATGATAACTGCTCAGTCCTTATGACATAATTGCCATCCATTCCAACTTTCTTTACCATCTAACAGGCAGTATCATTTGATTCCATAGAGTTATGCATATGGGTCTTTCTAAAAATGAGAGAGTTAAATTCGATACCATTTTTCTTCTTCTTTAAGTAGTTTTGGAAGTCTTGAATCTACTGGACCTGGGAATCCTACACTTGTATTCAGATATTTTGGTAAAGTTAGATCTGCCCATGTTAGGGCCTGCAGCAAAAGTGGGTTAGAAATATAAGCCTAATAAGTATAATTATGTCCCTGTCCTTCAGCAATTAAAGTTATATGTCCTATAATATACATTACCCGTTTAGTTTATTCATCTGGGTCGCCTTGTCTGCGTTTTATTCATTCGAGGGAATGCAAACCGAGGTTCTGTCATCTGCGATGAGAAGAGCAAATCCCCTACCCCACACCTTTACCATTCCTGGTTTCCACAACTCATCTTTAACATCTTTCCAATAGATCGGCTGCAGCTGCAATTTTGTTTGGGTTGTATCATTTTTCTTTTCCAAATTACTAAAATGTTGTTCTGCAGGAGTCTGTGAAGAATTATCATAAACGTTTAGAAAATTTAAAGTAAACAGTGCTTTTGCTAATTGACCTTTAGGTGTACTTATTTTCACAACATCATCCTCCTGATCATCATCTCCCCCTTTTTGTTTCAGGACCATAGACTTTAGTGTCCTTGCAGACATGTATTTAAGTGTCTTTGTCAATTTTTTGGTAAAAAGATCTATTCTAAAACACCAGCTTGCCAAAATAGGCCTATAGGAGATTGCAACATAAGGAAAATAATAAAATCAACAGGCTTTTCCAGGTCTATTTGAACAAGCTGTCCTTTCTGGATGTGTTGTTCAATTAATTGTAACTCTTGTTCAGCCACAGCTGCTAACTGCCTTTTGCTTAATAAATCACAATCTCCTTGTGAAATAGCAAACAAGTTCTGTAACATATAATTAGGAATCCCTAAAGTGACAAGTAGCAAAAATGAAAGCAGAGTGTCAATAGTGACAGGTACCCATAGTAAATGACCAATTTTTTTTTTTTTAACAAACCACAGACCACTTTATCTGAACAAGCTCCTGCTTCTATACTACAGGGTAACAAAAGGCATGCCTGCATTTCCTGAGGAAACAAAGTACTCAACTTTCTTCATACTTAATGTAACCATTTGGGGTAAAGTAGCATTCTGTTCCTCCCAGACTGTTCCAAACAAAGCAAGTAACAATCTTCTCAGTTTCTTGCCCACCCAGGGACACCAGCTGCTCCCCAAAAATTCTGCAGGCCTTTTTTTTAGCACTTTGGCTCCTACAGCATCAGTCTCTCCAGAACATCAGCTAGACCCATCTCCCTACCCAATAGTATAGACAGCCCCTTTCAACATGAAAAAATGAAAATGGGCATAGCCCAAACACTCCTAAAGAGAGGAATAGAAAGATCAAAGGTGATGGTGGAGTTATACAGAGAAGGTAGTGTTTAACTAATGAGTATGATTGCTGAATCATTATATTGGTATTTCTTTTATTCTCCACTACCGTAGAGCAGCTAGAAGTAAAAACCTAAAATTGTGGAATTGTAATGCATACCAAACTCTGAAATCTGTTCTACAACTAGTTGTTGTGATGTGTTTAGAAATTTATTGCTTTTTGTACACGTTATTTTTCACCAAAAAAAAGAAAACAAAGCTGACTGTGATAAAAAAATGACCAAAAAAAGAAAAAAGGAGTGAGAAACAAATCTAGTTACAGACTTACTACTGCTTCATTATAGAAAATCTATAGTGCAGAAAAGTTTAAATACATACATACTGTGCCAGTTTGAAAGGATTTATGTACCCTAGAAAAGTCATGTTTTAATCCTAATTCAATCTCTTGGAAGCAACCATTTCTTCTAATCCCTATTCAGCACTATAGGTTGGAAACTTGATTAGATTATCTCCACAGGGATGTGACTTGCCCAATTGTGGATATTAACTTTTGAATACAGGGAGTTGTGACTTCCTACCATTTCCAGGTGGTTCTTGATTACTTTACTGGAATCATTCAAAAGAGGAAGCATTTTGGAAAGAGTCCCTTTTAGAAGGATGAGAGAGCCATGAGAACCATGAGAGTCTGGGCAGCCAGAGACCTTTGGAGATGAAGAAGGAAAACACCCCTGCGGGAGCTTGATGAAGCAAGAGGCCTGGAGAGAAAGCTCGCAAACATTGCCTGTTCGCCACGTGCCTTTCCAGTTGAGATAGGAATTTCTGAACGTCATTGGCCTTCTTGAACCAAGGTATCTTTCCCTGGCTCCTCAGACTGCCCATTTCTAAAGCCTTGGCTTTAATTTGGACAATTTCACAGCCTTAGAACTGTACATTTGCAGCTTAAAAAATTTCCCTTTTTTAAAACCCGTTCCATTTCTGGTTTATTGCATTCTGGCAACTAGCAAACTAGAACACATACATGCAATCACATGTAATCCCACCATCCAAAAATAACCATCAGTGACATTACAAACAAATCTTGTCATTATCTTTTCTTTGCAAATATACACACACACACCACACACACACACATTTGATCACATTGGGATTATATGATACCCTTTTTTTATGATCAAAGGATCACTTTACTATTTGACTTATATTACATACTGTGTGGTAGATGATGCAAAATACCAAATCTGATATAGCCAGGGTCTGGGAATCAGGAGATGGCAGGGCTGGCTGAGGAGCAGGCAAACATAGGCACTGATATGTCTGATGTTCTCGCCTCTGCATGTCAGCGTAGGGGGCTCAGGCAGGCATGTCGTAAGTACTTCATGTCTTGTCTGTTGCCTGGCCTCGGAGTTCCTATTTGCAGAAACATGGAGCAAGTTGTGGCTCTGACACTAATGGCCTGTGGGACAATGAAAAACATCACTTCTCCATTCTGGGTCTCAGTTTCTTCATCTGTAAAAAAAACGTGGGTAGGAAGACAGCTAAAGCCCCCCCCCCCCCGAACTAAATGCATACATATGTATACGTATAGAGAGAGGAAAATGGAGATATTATATGTAGTCAGAAGCTTTATGAACCTATCATCTATAAATGTGTGCACAAAACATGCAGTGTGATACTGGAAAGTGAGTAAAGTTTTTGCCAAAGTCTCCCGTCTCTGCCCTCTGACTGATCCAGCTCTCCAGCAACATTTTACAGCCTTTCCGCGGTACCAACAAAACTAAACTTCAGAAAGGAGCTGAGCTATGTTCTCCCTGAGGTGTGGTTGACTAATAAGAGATTAGGTGGTGTTTCCCAAAGTACATTCAGAGCTTACCTGTCTCATTCTCTCCTGGAGAGCTTATTAAAAATGCAGACCTGGGGCGGGCCATGGTGGCTCAGCAGGCAAGGATGCTTGCCTGCCATGCCAGAGGACCCAGGCTCGATTCCCGGTGCCTGCCCATGTAAAAAAAAAAAAAAAAAAAAATGCAGACCTGAACATGACTCCCAGGGGTGAAAACCTTCCTGGCAACGTGGGACAGAAATCCTAAAATGAGCTGGGACTCAGCATCAAGGGAATGAGAAAACCTTCTCGACCAAAAGGGTGAAGAGAGAAATGAGACAAAATAAAAGTGTCAGTTGAGAGGTTTTCCTGAGGGTTATTCTTATGCATTATATAGATATCACCTTTTTTGTTAAGGTGTAATGGAGAGGCTGAAGGAAAGTTCCTGAAACTGCAGAGCTGTGTTCCAGTAGCCATGTTTCTTGAAGATGATTGTATAATGATATAGCTTTCACAATGTGACTGTGTGATTGTGAAAACCTTGTGTCTGATGCTTCTTTTATCTACCTTATGGACAGATGAGTAAAACATATGGATCAAAAATAAATAAATAATAGGGGAACAAATGTTAAAACAAATTTAGTAGATTGAAATGCTAGTGATCAATGAAAGGGAGTGATAAAGGGTATAAAAAATAGGGGAAACAAAGGCTAAAATATATTGGGTAGATGGAAACACTAGCAGTCAATGAGAGGGAGGGGTAAGGGGTATGGTATGTATGAGTTTTTTCTTTTTATTTCTTTTTCTGAATTCATGCAAATATTTTAAGAAATGATCATGGTGATGAATATACAACTATGTATTGATATTGTGAGTTGCTGACTATATACAAAGAATGGAATGATCATATGGTAAGAATGTTCATTTTTGTATGTTGTTACATTTAAAAAAATGCAGTCCCTAGACATACTGAATCACAAGTCCTGGGGATGGAACCCAGTAATCAGCATGTTAAACCATCAGTCACCTTGCTTAACATATTCTCTCTGCAGTGTACTTGCTGTTTACTCTAAAAGTTAGAAAGCATTGAGTAAAATAACTCCAACTCTACTGAAAATTTTCCAGGATCTGCTTAAGGCAGGGTTTTCTAAGCCCAGTACTACTGGCATTGTGGACTGGAGAATTCCTCTTTATGGGGGCTGGTCTGTGCACTGCAGGATGTGTAGCAGCATCCTTGGCATCCACCCATCAGATGCCCGTAGCATCTTGACAACCAGGAACGTCTCCAGACACACCCATGTCCCTTGGGAGGATATTCTCCCCTACCCCAAGTTGAGAATCATGTGAGCCACCAACCAAAGGGGATGGAGACTCTTCCTTAGGAGGAATGACAAAAAGGAGGTAGGGAAGGGACTAGACAGAAGGGATTTCTTCCAGAAATCATGACCTCAACCCAGTGTTAAGGGCTGTGCTTCTCTCTCCTCAAAGGATGGTCCCAGCCCAGGCTCACCCACCCTGAATCTCAGCCTTTCCCACCACTTTTCAGGTGCAAGTAAGGCAGAAGCTATTCAAAAATCCACTGTCTTCAGGTTGCCAGGTAGATCTAAACCCTCTAATAACTGCCTTTCCCATTCTCCACCCGACCATCTAATCCCTCGCCCATTTCTGCCAGATCTCTCTATCCTGCCACTGCTGCCCCGGCTCCTTCATTGTCCTTTAAAGGCATGGGAGACAGAAAGCAGGACCACGGAGGGGCAGTTCAGTCCTGCCCACCCAGAAGTGGTGCTGACAAGGTTCCAAGGAGATGGCACGTGTGTAAGCATTCTCTTTTAGTAAAAACAGGAAAGTTTATTTTTTGTCCTTATTATAAAATAAACACGGTCACATTAGAAAATTTGTAAAATACAGAGAAGCACGAAAAAATAAAGGCCACTCATAATTCTGTCACCAGGTGCCAACGCTGACATCTGGGAGGCTTCCCCGTGTGGTTATCACAGCCCCCTCGCTGGCAGGGTGGCAGAGCTACCCTGTAGACAGAAGACTTGACTGGGGACAACAAAAAAATATTCACTGTTCCAGGTCAACCATCTGTTTTATTCAGATCCCTGGAGAAGATGCAGCACCTGAACATGTCCCAGCCCCATCCTTCTGAGAACCTGATCCCGCAGTTATAACATTAGAACTCATCCTTTATGTCAAAATGGGGCTGGTCTTCAGGCTTGAAGTCCAGGTTGGGGCTGCCATCTTCGTTAAGGATCCTGCGGGCTGTGTAGCCCACGATGGGGTACTTGGCTTTGTACACTTTCGTGAAGACGTCATCCAGGGACTGCAGCTGCTCGGCCGTGAGGCCCGTCTTGGGGGAGAAAAATCCATGAAACATGGGGAAGGGGGAATGAGGGGCTCGTTTTTATCACTGGCCTCTCTCCATCCCTGCCCTCCCCACATCCCTGAAGTAAGAGAAAGAAAATATCACAACGAAACAATTTTTCTTTTGACTTTTTAGAAAACATCCTGTGGGGGCAGAGAAGCAAAGGCTTCATCTTTTTATTTATTTAGCTGCTCAATTGCTGCAGGTATCACAGCCTCTCAGAGGGACAGCTGCCCTGGGCTGGAGAAGGTGTGCTCTGCTGCTGTCGGCCTCCACCTCCCCCTTCCGCATATATCCCACCCACTCGCTACCAGCCTCCCGTTCCATCTTCTCCCTTCCTTCATTTCTTTCTGTGATCTTATAGCTTAAGAGTTTGCTTCATCTCTGCCTGGTAGCATGGAGCACAACTGGTGTGAGTGCCAACCTTTCTGTTAGGATTTTCTAGACCCTGAAATGGTTGTATTTGATGTTATTTTCTCCTTCAGACATGTGAATCACCTAAAGTGGACACGAGGTAGGGGGGTGAGGTCTCAGACACCAGCAGCAAATCTGTTCCAGAGGCTGTGGGGGAGAGGGGCAGGTGCGGACTGTAAGGTGGGCCAGGCTGCCAAGGCTGGTGGGAACCAAACTGTGAAGGTCACTGAGTTGGAACACAAGTTCCTAAGAGCTTGGACTTGACTCTAGGCAGCAGGGAGCCATGGAAGGTTTTTGCACACGAGTGACATAATAAGATAACTATTTCAAGGAAATAGTAGCTACCACACTGAGCAGACCAGAGTGGAAATAGTCTAGTGAGAAAGCTTTGCAATCGCCCAGAGGGAAAGAAGGCCAAGGCATTTTGGTAAAGGCTTGTAATTTGCTCACAGTGTCATGAGTGAGGTCTGCAGGCTGCAGGGACATCTTGGCTACCCCTCTGGTAGCGTCCTTCCCGGCCAAGGCATTGTAGGGGGCTCCTCTTCCATAAAACTCTGGTGGGGAGAAATGAGACATGAGTGCAGCTGTGCATGCAAACCAGCTGGAAGCCTGCAAATAAGGGGCTTCCAAGGCCAGCCGAGTCCTAAAAAGGATTCTGGGCTAGAGGAGGGAAAGCAATGAAGATATAAATTCCAGTAATCTACCCCTATCCACCAGTTTGGATTCCACTAGTTCAGGATACAAAATAATTCACACATGCTGGTTAGGAGGTGACTTTTAGAAAACACAGGGTGAAAACAGTCTCTTAAAATATTGAGTGCAAACAAGACAATGCTTGTCCCCCTAAAATACTGGTGGAAGCAAATCTATTTCCATTTGATACTGTGTTTGGTATCAAATAAAAGATGAACCAATAGAATAACTGCCTCCATAAAATCTTTTGTAGTTTCAAATAGGGAAATCATTAAATGGCATTAAAATGTTTTGTAATGTTATATGATTCTGACTCTCTGCCAAGGGACATTTCTTGTTACAACTTCAGTAAATTATCAAGTTGGAATTTAATTTTACAGGCAACGGGGAGCGAAGGAAGACTTTTGAGTAGAAGTGTGGCATTATCAGAAGAAAAAAAAATGCTGTTGAAATAAAACACTGACAAAGATTCTTCTTTGGATCTGGTCATTTAAGATGGAAGGGAAAGGACTCGCCCACCATTCCTGCCCGTTCCTCATCCCTCCAGTCCCCATTCTGGCTCCTGAGCTCCCCAAAGCAAAAATTAAGACGGCCAAGCCACTTACCCTTTCCAGAAGTGACATCAAACACCACTCCCTTCACTGCCATGTAGATGGGCTGATCTGCCTAGAAAGCAGGAGAAGAGGCTGTGAGGAGGAGGCACTGAGCCCAGCTCTCCCAGTGCAGGCTGGTTCTCTTTTGTTATCATGAGCTGTGTAAAGAGCAGTGGGTAAAGTTAGAAAACAGCTTTCCATGCAGCGTGGTCCTCAGCGAACTCACCACCTACCTGGGTCATGCGTGCTGGCTCACAAAAACTTGGAAAAGTTTATAAAGGAACATGACAAGCACATGGCAATCCCTTCCATTAAAAAACAAAACAAAACAAGCCAGGAACTGAACCAACTTTACATAGCTAAGAATTCAAAAGAATATTAAATAAATGATAAATATATATATTTAAATCAGTCCAATTTCCTCTCATCTTCATCAATGTCCATATATGGATGTAATAAGTGTGAATAAACTACAGTCAATTCTAGTTATTCTGGCAGCTACTTGTGTGCTCTGTGAGCACTGAATTAGCCAATACTGGACCACCGCCCCTAGGGGAAATCAGGGTTAGGGTCTTGTCAGAGGGTGGTCCCAACACACTTTGTCAATCATACACACACTGGCTCAATACATAACCTTGTTTTATTGTGTTTCTGTTTAAAGACACTTTATATCTTTTGCTTAGTCCTTAACTCTGTATACAATGAGTCCTAGGAAGTTCTTTGCTTCTCCCCAGCCTTTTGGCGACTGTCCCCATTAGAAACCTGTCCCCATTAAAAACAGTAGCACTGCCTTCAGAATATTTTAGAGTAACATTTAAACCTGTTTACAGGGTGAGAGCTGAGACCAGCAGAGTCTCATCAAGTTCTGTCGCAGTCAGCTGGGAACAGCCTCAGCTGGAACAGAAGAGGCAAAGAGGGAGACCTGGAGCCTATGTAGGCAGGAAAACTGAGTCCAGCCAGCAGTTCCTGGATCTCCAATACTCTCAGATCCTGTGCCACTGGCTGGAGACAGGGTAGAAGTTCTTTGCCGGCAACTCGTGCCCTTGGAAAAGAAGGAAAGTACTGCAGATTTTTTTTTTTTCCTGCAGAAACAATCTGTCCTCCTTTGGTCTAGGGCTGTGTTTTTCTAACTGCAGTTGCCTGGTAACCTATTTGTGGGTCATGGATTTGCTGAGCCAGATCCCCCAATCATGTAAGCCATTTCCTTGCCATAAACAAATAAATGTATCCTACTGGTTCTGTTTCCCTGGTAGGGCCCTGACTAACACAGATAAAAAAGAGAGAGAGAGAAACTGAGAGGTTTAGTAATTTGTCCAAAGTAAAACAGAGGAACAGGGAGGGACTCAAACTCAAGTATAATCCAAAGATATAATGCTCTAAGTAGGGCAGACCACATAATATATTATGCAAACCATGACACTTCTGGAAGTGAAAGGGAGTACTATTAATAATTACCCCTGGACAACAGGCATAAAGCAGAGCCATCTAGGACAAGCACAGCTCTAACACTGCATTCAACTGCCTCTCTCCTCCATTACCTCTTTCCTTCTTCCTCTCTCTGGCTCCCTCCCTCTGCCCACAGACATTTCCAGGATTCCATCCCTCTGACAATTCTTTCTTAACCTGTTTCTCTGCCAAATTTACTGGTTCCTTCCCTCAGTGACCAAACTTCATTTTTTTGTACATATTTTTATTGAGAAAACTTAACAACATACAAACATGAACATTCTTAACAAATGAACATTCCATTCTTGGTATATAATCAATGACGCATAATATCATCACATAGTTGTATATTCATTGCCATGATCATTTCTTAGAACATTTGCATCACTCCAGAAAAAGAAATAAAAAGACAAGAGAAAAATCTCATACATACCATAGCCCTTACCCCTCCCTCTCATTGACCACCAGTATTTCCATCTGCTCAATATATATATATATATATATATATATATATATATATATATATATTGGCATGGGCAGGCTTCAAGAATTGAGCCCGGGTCGCCAGCATGGCAGGAGAGAATTCTGCCACGGAGCCACCATTGTACCACCCCATCTACCCAATATATATTTTAACCTTTGTTCCCCCTATTTTTTTCCTATATCTCTTACCATTCCCTTTCATTGATCACTAGTATTTCAATCTACTGAATTTATTCCCCTTATTAATTATTTTTTCACATGGGCAGGCACTGGGAATTGAACCCAGGTCTCTGGCATGACAGGCAGGAACTCTGCCTGCTGAGCCACCGTGGCCCGCCTTATTTATTTATTTATTTATTTATTTTATTTATTTTCAAATTTTTACCCCCTTATCCCTACCCCCATTGCTTATTTTATTTATTTATTTGTCCTTATTTTTTTACTCATCTGTCCATACCCTTGATAAAGGGAGAGTCAGCCTCAGGGTTTCACGATCACACAGTCCCATTGTAAAAGGTACTATAGTTACACAGCCATCCTCAAGAATCAAAGCTACTGGAACACAGTTCAACAGTCTCAGTTGCTTCTCTCCACCCACTCTAATGTACCATAACTAAAAAGGGATGTCTATATAATGCATAAAAATAACCTCTCAACTCTGTTTGAAATCTTTCAGCTACTGAAACTTTATTTTGTCTCATTTTTCTCTTCCCCCTTTTGGTCAAGAAGGTTTTCTCATTCCTATAATGCCAGATGCTGGCTCATCATCAGGAGTCATGTCCCATGTAGTGGGGGGGGGGGGGGGGCAGACGTATTTTTTTTTTTAATTAAAAAAAAAATGACAAGAAAAAACACATTCTTAACATATGATCATTTCGTTCTACATATATAATCAGTAATTCACAATATCATCACATAGTTGCATATTTATCATGAACATTTCTTAGAACATTTGCATCAATTCAGAAAAAGAAAAAGACAACAGAAAAAAATTCATACATACCATACCCCTTACCCCTCCCTTTCATTGATCACTAGCATTTCAACCTAAGTTTATTTTAACATTTATTCCCCCTATTATTCATTTTTATTCCATATGTTCTACTCATCTGTTGATAAGGTAGATAAAAGGAGTATCAGACACAAGTTTTTCACATTCACACAGTCACACTATGAAAGCTTTATCATTATACAATCATCTTCAATAAACATGGCTACTGGAACACAGCTCTACATTTTCAGGCAGTTTCCTCCAGGCTCTCCATTACAACCTGACTAACAAGGTGATATCTATTTAATGTACAAGAATAACCTCCAGGATAATCTCTTAACTCTGTTTGGAATCTCTCAGCCATTGACACTTCATTTTGTTTGATTTTGCTCTTCCCCCTTTTGGTTGAGGTTTTCTCAATCCCTTGATGCTGAGTCTCAGCTCATTCTAGGATTTCTGTCCCACGTTACCAGGAAGGCCCACATCCCTGGGAGTCATGTCCCATGTAGACAGGGGGAGGGCACTGAGTTTGCTTGTTGTGTTGGCTGGAGAGAGAGGCCACAATTGAGCAACAAAAGAGGTTCTCTTGGGGATGACTATTAGGCATAATTTTAAGTATGTTTGACCTATTTTTTGTGGGGTTAAGTTCCCCCAATAAGATTGGGGTCTCAGCCTATTGCTTTGGTTGTCTGTACTGCTTGTGAGAATATCAAGAATTCAACTTGGGGAAGTTGAATTTTCCCCCTTTCTCACCATTCCCCAAAGGGGACTTTGCAAATAATTTTTTATTCACTGTTCAAATCACTCTGGGATTTATTGGGGCATCACTCTGGACAAACCAACAAAATCCTCATGCCCTACTCAAGGTTCCATACACTTATAGTGTTCAATTAAGCTGTCCACATAAGTTATGTTAGGAAATGCACTGGTCAAAATATAAATTTTGTACCAAATAAATATTTTTTGCTTTAGTTTCACACATGAGTTAAAATTTTAAAATATTAATTACTATCAATTTTCAACACCCTGCAATGATGACATTCCTATGTTCTTCCTCAAGCAAAAACAATTTTTTAAATTTTCAGATGTATTTTTGATGGTTCAAAGATAGCTGACTACTCACGTACTTTTGAAAAATCATCTGCAGCTACTGTTGCTTTCAAGTTTAAATTGACACTAAAAAATACTTCATTGGTCCTCACAATTCACTATGAACAAGTCTTTTAAAACATTAACTCATATTATTGTGTCAAAAATGAAAACCACACATCCAGTGTGTGTATAAAAAAAGAAATACACTTAGGTTGAAATTTGCAGTCATTGGAGAAAAATGTTTGTCAAGTTGGGATAGAAGCAACATGCCCAAGATAATGCAGTTTTTTATGGTATGGCTTTATTATTTTTGAATTATAAATTATTAGAAATGTAGCTAGAAAAGTATATTCTTCAAAAAAATTTTTTTCTAAACACAACAATATACAAACACAAACGTTCTTACCATATGATCATTCCATTCTTGGTATATAATCAATAACTCACAATATCATCACATGGTTGTATATTCATCACCATGATCATTTCTTAGAACATTTGCATCCATTCAGAAAAAGAAATAAAAAGAAAAAAACTCATACATAACATACCCCTTGCCCCTCCCTCTCACTGACTGCTAGCATTTCCATCTATCCAATATATTTTAGCTTTTGTTTCCCCTATCTTTTTTCTATACCCTTTATCACTCCCTTTCATTGATTACTAGCATTTCAATCTACTAAATTTATTTCAACATTTGTTCCCGCTACTATTCATTTATTTTTGAGCCATATGTTTTATTCATCTGTCCATACCATAGAAAAAAGGAGCATCAGACACAAGGTTTTCACAATCACACAGTCACTTTGTAAAAGCTGTATGTTTATACCATCATCTTCAAGAAACATGGCTATTGGAACACATCTCTACAGTTTCAGGCACTTTCCTCTAGCCTCTCTAATACAGCTTAAACTAAAAGGGGATATTTATATAATGCATAAGAATAACCTCCAGGATAACCTCTCAAGTCTGTTTGAAATCTCTCAGCCACTGACGCTTTATTTTGTCTCATTTCTCTCTTCCCCCTTTTGGTTGAGAAGGCTTTCTCAATCCCTTGATGCTGAGTCCCAGCTTATTCTAGGATTTCTGTTCCATGCTGTCAGGGAGGTTTACACCCCTGGGAGTCATGTCCCACATAGAGAAGGGGAGGGCGGTGAGTTTGCTTGCTGCGTTGGCTGAGAGAGAGAGGCCACATCTGAGCAACAGAAGAGGTTCTCTGGGGGTGACTCTTAGGCCTAATTTTAAGTAGGCTTAGCTATACTTTGCAGGGATAAGTTTCATATGAACAAACCCCAAGATTGAGGGTTCAGCCTATTGATTTGGTTGTACCCGCTGCTTGTGAGGATATCAGGAACTCTCCAAATGGGGAAGGTGAATTTTCCCCCTTTCTCACCATTCCCCCAAGAGAACTCTGCAAATACTTCTTTATTCACTATTCAAATCATTCTGGGATTTTTCAGGGCATCACACTAACCTGGACAAACCTACAAATCTCATGCCCTATTCAAGGTTCCATGTACTTATGGTGTTCAATGACCCTGTCCATATAAGTCATATTAGGAAATGCTCAGTGACCAAACTTCTTAAAAAGAGCAGTCTGCACCTACTTTCTTTGCTTTTCTTCAACCTCTTACAGTGTCAGTCCCTGTTATTGGAGGAAACTATTCTCTCAAAGTATAAAGTATTATACAAACTTAGTTAAGTATCAATAAATCAACCTCAAAAAAAGAAAGAGTCTTTTCTTAGCCCTCACCCAACAGCTGGTGACCCTGCTGCTGCACCCCCCATTACGGGCTCTCTCTTACCTTGGATTCTGTGCCCAGGGTCCCCAACACCACCCCAACATTTGGAGATTCCCTAGAAATCAGGAGGGATCCATGTGAGTCTGCCTTCTGCTCTTTCCTCACGTGGAGCTACACAGAGTCGCTTGAAAATGCAGCAGCATATGCTTGGTGCTTCTGTCCAGGGAAGCACATTAGAGATTCAGCACCCAAGCTTTTTACTAAGGGCTGGTCAGGTCACTCTGCCTAGTACATTCTGTGTTTGACAAAAAACACATTGTTTGTATAAATGGCCTAGGCCAAGCGAGCCACACTTATCATTTAGGAAATCCTGATGCTAGCTGTGGCCAACCTGTAACCCTGTAACCGAGAACTAGGATTTAAGGGATGATAATGACTATGGAATCATTATATAAACATTTCTTTTTTCTGTTATATTAGAGAGAGAAAAATACCTGAAATTTCTGAATATAATTCAGCTGCCCTGATATGGATAATGATTGTGAGAGCCCTTATCTCGTGCCTGTGTGATTTTAAGAGCTGTTATTCCCTTTATCCTGATTTCTTCTCAAAGTAACTTATAAGGGCAGAGGCCCTAATTAATGCTCAGGGAAGAACCTGAGTCAGCCATTAACTGGTTCCAGCCCCAGTCTTGCTCCTTGATGTGTGTAAATTGTTCTTGTGACACTCACAGCTGTGATGGCTATTCCAGCCTGCTTCTTGAATGGTAATAACTTCATCTCCTCCTGTTTGAATCCATAAAAACCTTGAACTCTCTAGACTCAGGGAGGCAGATTTTGGGCCCATCGGCCCACTGATCTCCTGCTTTGTGCCTAGCAATAAACTCTTACTCTCTTTCAAACCCGGGTGTCCCAGGAATTGGTCATGTGAGCCATAGGGCAGAGAACTCACCACCTTTGTCTGTTCTCAGATCTTGCAAGCAGGCCTTTCTAAGGAGAGCAGTCTTGGGCCTATGTCAGCTCTTTTCTGCATAGGTTCCCTGACTCTGCACCATCTTGTTCTTTCCTCTACCCCTAAAGGAAGGTAACCTTTAACATCAAGTTGAGGAAGGCTAGAACAGGGAAAGGCAGAAGAGAGAAAACCATGAAGAAGTCCTTGAATAAGGATGGTTAATCAAGACCAGGAGGGCCCCAGTCAGCCACAGACACCCTACCCGGGGCCTACCCACTTACAGGTAACACCCGCAGCAGCCAACCCACCTGAAGCCCAAGGACTCCCACCCGAGTGAGTCATCTACAGAGAAGGGTGAAACCAGCCGAGCCACTCGGATGCACTATCTGCCACCAGACACTGGCCTGGAAAGAGGGGAGAGTAGAGGAGTGAGCCCTGTACAAACGCAGATAGTCCCAATGTTGGGGCCTCTCGCCTTCCATCTTTCTTTACTTGCGAGAGTGCCCGTATGTCCTCTTATGTGTATATCTAGTAAGTTTCTGCCTGCTCCCTCTATGCTGTTGTTGTGCTCCTGAATTCTTTATTGCGGCATGCCCAAGAACTTAGGATACCGAAATTCCATAATGAAGGCATGATCCTCTGTGTTCTCATCCACTCAGGGTTCTAGCCAACCTCTCTTTGCAAATGATGCCCAAACTGGCATCACTGCTTATGGACTAGGTTTCTAAGTATCCCTTGTCATCCTGATCCATTCAAATCCTGTTAACTCAGAGGCTAGGGAACCCAAGCTAAATGGTTTTAACAAAAAGAACACAGGGCTCCTTCCTTGACTTACCATTACAGTGTGGCAGGCCTTGTTTTTCTCATCTGTAAAAGCAGATTGGCTTCTGCAAACTCCAAAATGTTACAGTATTGTGATCTCCCCACCAACCTGTCCCCTCCACCTTCTCGATATAACAGCCCCCACCCCATTCTAAGGCCTGTCTCCTGCATCATCTACCTGCCATTAGACAGGGTTCCACCAACTCAATGGACAATGGTTCTGAGAGCTTTTCTGGGTGCCTCCAGACAACTGACAGAAGGGGTGTGTGAAGAGGTCTTTGTCTCTAACCTTCAACCTCCCCATCTCTCCCTGCCCTGACCCAGACTGACTCAGCTGGACTTACCTCAAAGGCAGGGGCATGAAAACTGGGTTTGGAGAGTCAGCTGCAGAGGAGGCCTAGGATATATGGGCAGGAAACCGACCTATAGGGAAAGCCTGTGTCATCACGCTGCTGGACAAAAGTGGTGGATTCTTTCACCCAATGTGCTCAAATGACCAATTCCTGAGACACTGAGGTTTCAAAGAGAGAAAGAGTTTATTACAAGGCACAAAGCTGATCAGATGGTCTACCAGCCCAAAAATCTGCCTCCCAGAACTGCAGTCATTCGGATAGTTTTGAAGCTGAGAAATCATGATTTAAGAGATGATTTAGATTACTGAATCATTATTTAGCTATTCCTTTTTACTTTCTGGTATATTGGAGTAAACAGAGGGAGATTCCAGATAACTGTAAATTGTAATCCAGCTGCCCTGATCTCTGATAATGATTGTAAAACACCTTGTGGAAAACCTTCATTTGTATCTAGTTATCCAGCCTTTTGGCTTTAGAGTTTTGTAATCACTAAAAACAGCCCCTAATGTTTATTAATGAAAGGTCTTGGGTCAGCCCAGGACTAACCCACCCCAAATCTAAAGTTATCTTGATAACTGAGTCTGGATCTAACCAAACTGGGCACACCTGACATGTGCAGTAGCTTAGGTTTTAACCCACAAGTCACTTAACTTATACCTCATTCCACCATTTTCTTACATACATTCTCTATAAGTGAACTACACCTCATTATAATACTAAAATCACACCCATCATCATATTAAGGCCCTATTTTCTTACATATGTTTCTGTGACTAAGCATGTAATCAATCTGCACATGCTCAATAATTGGATTCCCCTCTAATTACAACATCTGGGGCCTCTGTGCCCATTACCCTAAACACTGTCCATCTCTTTCTCTAATAAAACTAACAGAATAACTGCAGTTCAGGAAGACAGATTTTGGACCGCTAGGTCATCTGTTGTCCTACTATGCGCCTAGTAATAAACTTTTTCTCTCTTTGAAAGCCCAGTGTCTCGGGAATTGGTTATCGAGCGGATGGACAAAAAATCCACAGCCTTTGTCTGGTAACAGTTTCACAGGATCAAAAGACTGGCATGTTTTAGGCTGATGAGCACAATTGTTCCAGATGATGTAATTAGAGGGATCTAATTATTGAGTATGCACAGATTGATTACACGCTCAGTCACAAAAACATAGCGACCTTAATATGATGATGGGTGTGATTTTTAGTATTATAATGAGATATAGGTCACTTAAAGTCTAAGCTACTGCCCATGTTAGGCAGACCCATTTTGCTCACTTATCAACCTAACTTTGGACTTGGAGTGGGTTAGTTCTGGGCTGACTCAAGACCCTTCATTAATAAACATTAGGGGCTGTCTTTAGTGATTACAAGTTCTAAAGTTGAAAAACAGGATAAATGAGTACAAGTAAAGGTTAGTCACAAGGTTTTTACAATCACAAGGGCACAAAATGAAGGCTGTACAACAATTATCAGAGATCAAGGCAGCTGGATTACAATTTCCCTGTCTTTCTAATACACCAGAAAGTAAAAAGGAATTTCTGTATAATGATTCAATAATCATTATCAGCCCTTAGATCCCAACTTCTCAATTACAAACCCACAATTCCCACCTAATCCAGAAAGCAGGCATTTTAATTGCTTCCTTCCCTCCTTCCATCTCCATACCCCCATGTACAGGGAGAAGTGATGATCCCAATTGATGCTAAGGCTGAAAACAAAAAAGTTCTTCATACACAGACCACTAGAGAAAAGACGTTTCAAAGGGGCTCCAAGGCAGATGTCCTCCACTGTGGTGAGGTTCAAGTAGGGAGCCTGATTCCTGAGGGTTCGTCCTTAACCTCAGGCCGCCTGGGCCTGGGAGGGAGGAAGCCCAGCAGGTCTCAGGCCCCAGGGCGGAGCCTGGGTTCCGGGAGGGGGCCGCGCCTCCCGCGAGGCCTCGAGTTGCTGGGGGCGGCCTCCAGGGGGTCGCTCTGCCCGTGCCAGCCCCGCACGCACCCATGGCTGGGCCGCTGGGCCCCGACGCCCGGCCCGGCGCCGCCCCGCGTACCTCCTCCCCGCCGTAGCGAGCCAGCTCCTCCTCCGTGAAAAGCCGCACCGGGGGACCCTGCTCGTCTAGGCGTGGAGCCTGCCGGGCCCGGACTGGGTGCGGCCCCGGGGCCAGCACCAGGACTAGGGCCATCGCTACGAGCGGCCACAGCCGCCGCCGGGGCTCGGGGCCTTCCATAGTGAGCCGGCAGGGCGAGCGGCGGCCAGGGCGGTAGAGCCGGCGCGCTCCAGCTTAGCGGCCCCGGAGCCCCGCCCCGTGCGCGCCTGGCTCCGGGCCGCCGCGCAGTGCCGGGAGCCAGAGCCGCCCCGCAGGCGCAGTGGGGCTGGCGAACCGGCTCAGTCTCGGCCGTGCAAAAGGAAACTTCGGAACTAGGATCACAACCCAGACTACAGACTGAAAAAAGCCGATCAACAGAGCAACATTATGTGGCCATATTTCCAGGAGTAGCCACATAGATGACACACCCCAACATTCCAGCACCTACGAGGGTGTATTTATATAATAGGGCCGCAACTTTACTAATTCACTTTTAATTGATTTTTCTTTCCTTTCCAAATGTGTTTGAATTTTGGATCCTCAAGGGGGGGTTTTGTGAAAGTTAGGGCACAACCTTCATATATGCTCCTAAATAATAATAGCTAACATTTACATAAGGTTTTCTTCACTGATTTACTCAATAAATTAGTGCCTCCATGTACCCGGTCGCTGAGGACATGTTACTAAACCAGACAGAGACAAATATCCACCTCCACGTGGAGCTTTACATTCTATGGTTGAGAGGGACAACAAATAAAGATCTATAAAATGGTATGTTAAATGCCAGGGAGAAAAATAAAGCAGGGAAAAGGATAGGGAGTGTCGGGGGTTGCAATTTTAAATGCGCTGACCAACTAAGGCCCCACTGAGATGGTAGTATTTGTAGGAAAATTCACAGGCTATGAGGGAGGGAGCCTCAAGGGAAAAGCGACCCAGGCAGAGGGGACAACTGCATAAATGCTGAGGAAGGAGAATGCCAGGCATTTTTGGAGGAACAGTAAGGAGGCTGACAGCTGTACTGAGTAAGACTGAAGAGGGCTGTAGGGCTAGGTAGGAAGCCAGGTGGGAGGGTAGATCAAGTGAGAGCTCAGTGCATTTTTAAAGACTTTGGCTTTTGTTCTGAGTGAAATGGGAAACTACTTAGGGAACAGAATAAAGGACTTAGAATGTCAACCGAATCCTTCTGGCTGGTCTCCACTGAAGCAAAGGGCCCAGTGAGAGATGATGGTTAGCACCCATGTGGTAGTGGTGGAAGTGGTAAGAAGTGGGTGGATTGTAGACATCTTTTGATGGTGCAGTTGACAGATGAGATGTGGAGTAGGAGAGAAAGAGAGGCATCAAGGATGACTCCAAGGTTTTTGGCCTGGGCAATGGAGGATGGAGTTGCCATTAACTGAGATGGGAGACACTTCTGAAGAAATGAAGAGGTCAGTTTAAACCTGTTCAGCTTGCGATGCTTATTAGACATCCAGGTGAGGTGCCAAATAGGCAATTCAATATATAAATATTCTGGAGTTGCATTTAAATCCATGGGATTGGATGAGCTCCTGAAGGAAGTGCACAGGGAGAAAGAGGAGGGGGGAACCCAGAACTGAGCTCCCAGGACCTTCCAACATCTGGTGGTTTGAGGAAGCTGCCAAAGGAGACCAAAGAAGGGCTTACTGTGTGCCAGGCACTGGTTCGGTACTTGACACGTATGCACTCATTTAATCCTCACTGTAATTGTGGATGTGTGTTATTATTGTTCCCGTGTTACAGGTCATTGTGTTCCTGTTCCCGAGGTACAGAGCTCTTCAGTACCTTGCCAGGTTACAGAGTGGGTGACAGAGCCAGGATTCAACACAGGCCTTCTGGCCCCAAATCTTCTCCTCAATACCAGGTTACCCTTCCCCTCAGTGACTGTACCGAGTGCTCATGCATTTATTGATCCAAGAGAATAGACTTCTAGTGAAGGATGACATATAGAGGATCTGTCCACTAATCCTCTAAATCTCCGTTTCTTCATCGGTAACATAACAGCCTGCCTCCTTCACAGGATTGAGTTAAAAAATAATAATAATAAAGATAATGGACATGAAAGGCTGTGTAAACTTTAGACTGCAGTAGCAGTGTACATTGTGTCACAGGATCTCTGGGTTGGAAGAGGCCTTCTAGACCCTCGAATAGACCCCCTTTCTGATACAGCATGTTCTCTAATGACATTCCTGGCATACAATGTGCTCCTTCTCTGCTTGCACATTTCTATTGCTCCAGTTATATCAGGAACCTTTTTGAGTCAAAAGATACTCCCTGTAATTTCTCCTGATCAGATACCCTCTCCCCAAGACGTTGAGAATAAGGTTCTCATTGAGTAGCACACTCATATGCCCCCCGGCATCTTGTATTACTTTTCTTTAGTTGAACATGGGTTTGTTTCAAAAAGAACACCAATACTGCTCATACTGTTCCACAAAAGTTCAGTTTCGAATTTTATAATTATCGCTAATACTGATATACTACTTTCAATGTGCCAGGTGATCTTCTAAGTACTTTACATCTGATAGCTCATTTAATTTCCTCAAAACTCTCTGAATGGGTACAAATACTCCCATTTTACTCTGGGAATCTAGGGTTTAGCATTAAGTGCACCTGGTTAGGAAAAAAGATGGGAGATTTGAAAGTGCTGGAACAGACCTCTGATTGGAACACTCATAGATGGGCTACGCCAGAAGGACCCTAGGAGCTCCTGGCCTTCACACCCAAGGCCCCACTGCCCCACCAGTTTGCCCCTCCCTCCACCACCAAGCGGCTCTGCTCACCCCAGGGCCCCCAATGCTGGCCCCTCTGGATCTCAGAGAGACAGCCGCTGAGCTGGACATGTGGCCCCCGCCTGTGCCCCATCTGCTTCCACCCATCTGGCTGCATCTGCTTGTATCACACGCAGTCCCACCCAGCCAGTCGGGCTGGGAACGGGGGCCTTCCTCTGCAGGCCTGTGCTCTGGGATGCAGGAGCCTGGCCTGAGGCCCAAGGAATGAGCTCCACTCCCTGCCGGGGCCCCAGCCATGTGGTTTCTCCACTTCCCCAGGTCGGGCCCCTCTGGGGAACTGAACGCCTCATACTTTGAACAAGGACCAGGAGGAAGCAGAACATGGCCCAGGGATGAGACTCCACTACTCTCTTGGCTAAAGCCATTCAGAGCAGAGCTGCAGACAAGGCTGGTCCTTGTCACTGCATCCATGGCAGGATCCCCAGGACCGGAAGAGGCCTCTGAAGACCCTCGGATCCAGCCCCCTGCCTGCAGGTAGTCCCTGCCCCAGAGGAGGTGATACTGGGGCAGGGGAAGCATGGAGCATCTGGAACACATACCACGATAAACTCTGACTCAGTTCCCTGGCCTGCAAAATGATTATCCCTGCCTAATCCACCTTAACGGGCTAGGCTGAAGAAGACATTAGATGCTTACAATATTTACCTGATAAGTTTTAATGTGCCATTGCTACACTAGTTAGGAACCAACATGGGAATCTTTAATGAGCTCCAGGAAGAGCCGACAGAAGAATCTGGGAGACTTCCTTATGATGCTTAAATTCTCCAGAGTCAGGAAGTTTCTGCACAAGCCTAACCTGCCTCTTCTGTACCGCACTTGAAACAGTCCAAATTCTTGAGGTTCCCCAGCCCCCTTTTCTCACAATACAGAGCATGTTTTCACCCTGCCCATTTGAAATCCACTAAGAAATCCACTCAAATCATCTCAGGAAGCAAGGAGAAAATGGATTTGCAGAGGCCCCATAAGGATCCCAGAGTCACCCAAAGCCCTGGGACAGCTCTGGTTCAAGGCTGGGGAGCTGAAAACCACACTGCCAGCTTAGAGCAGGCATCAGGGCCACTAAGAAGCAGCCCCTTGACCATTTGAGCCCCTTCTTCTTCCTGTGAAGAAGGGTGGAGTGGGCTCTCTTCTTCATTTTCTCCCCCCCCAAAATGGGCAGGTCTCTCTCCAGCCAACACAACAAGTAATCTCAGTGTCTATGTGGGACATGACTCCCAGGGGTGTGGACCTTCCTGGCAACGTGGGATAGAAATCCTAGAATGAGCTGAGACTCACCATCAAAGGATTGAGCAAAACCCTAGAATGAGCTGAGCCTTAGCATCAAAGGATTGAGAAAACCTTCTCGAACAAAAGGGGGAAGAATGAAATGGAACAAAGTGTGAATGGCTGAGAGACTCCAAACAGAGTTGAGAGATTGTCTTGGAGGTTATTCTTATGCATTAAGTAGATATCATCTTGTTATTCAAGATGTAATGGAGGGGCTGGAGAGAATTGCCTAAAAATGTAGAGCTGTGTTCCAGTAGCCATGTTTCTTGAGGATGATTGAATAATGATAGAGCTTTCACAATGTGACTGTGTGATTGTGAAAACCTTGTGTCTGATGCTCCTTTTATCTACCTTGTCAAGAAATGAGTAGAACATATGGAATAAAAATAAATAATAGGGGGAACAGATGTTAAAATAAATTTAGGCGGGCCGTGGTGGCTTAGCGGGCAAAGTGCTTGCCTGCTATGCCGGAGGACCTCGGTTCGATTCCCGGCCCCAGCCCATGTAACAAAAACGGAGAAACAGAATACAATAAAACAAGAAAATGTTTAAAAATGTTTCCCTTTCTTCCTTCCTTCCTTCCTTCTATCCTTCCTTCCTTCTCTCTGTCTTTCCTTTAAAAAAAAAAAATAATAAAATAAATTTAGTTTGAAATGCTAGTGATCAGTGAAAGCCAGGGGTAAGGGGTATGGTAGGTATAATCTTTCTTTTTCTGTTACTCTTTTATTTCTTTTTCCTGTTGTCTTTTTATTTCTTTTTCTGAATTGGTGCAGATGTTCTAACGAATGAGGAATATTCAACTATGTGATGATATTGAGAATTAGTGAATATATATGTAGAATGGAATTATGTGTCAATGTTTTTGTTTGTTCTGAATTGTTTCAATCAAGAAATAAATTTTGAAAAATACAATGGGTTTTGGATATTTTGTAGGCAAAGAAGAGTAAATTCAAGGCAGGGTAGTGTGGTAGTTTGGGGTTAACACTAATGCCAACTTGACTGAATTCTGTTTCTAAAGAGAGAACTTTTTCACTCCACAAATGCATCCTATGAGCACTACAGATGCTTTAAGATATCTATGAAACAAACAGCAGAAACTAAAAGCAACCCACAATCCCATCATTGAATACACCTACTATGAATATTTAATTTCCTACTTTCAATATATTTTGATCAATAAGTAAGATATGTTTACATGTAGACATAGTATTTGCTATATATGACATCGACAACATGAAAGATTTATCATTTGGATCAGTCTCTAGATGGCACAAACTTTACCAAAATATTAAAACTATGTGTATGTTCTTACATGCTACAACAGTTTGAAAGAGATATCTCTTTTCAATATACTCCCATAATATTCCATCTTAAGAAAACTTATATACAAATTTCCTCCCTAGTCCGTATTTAGGTCTCCAGTCCTTTTGTGTGAATCTAAAGCAAAGCTGAAATGAACAGCGACATGGAATATTTAGGGATGTATCTGGGAGGACATTTTTCATTAGAAGAGCTAGCAAACCTACCTGATTCATGCGCTCAGCTGCTTTCCCTCAAGGGGCTACCAAAAGCATCTATCACAGACCTATGTACCTGGGAGCCTCTTTTCTCCTGTATTCACAACATCTCCAATGATCATTGATTTTTCTTGACTTCAGTCGGTAAGTAAAATCATGTTACTTACTCATTTTGGCTTTCACTTGGCCTTGGATCATTCATGCATTCTTTGGGATTTACTGGTTAGGGCAAATTCTTCTTGACGGATAAGTTTCCTTCTGCCAAGTTTCCTTTTTTCATCCTTCCTATGTTCATCCTTTTCTGATAAATGTGTAAGAGACTGTTAGAGACTAGGAATGTGGAACCTTTGCGGTTTCAAACAATGGGGCCCACAAAAACGCCCCAATTAGAAAACACTTTGGAAACCCAAAAAGCCCCCAGCAGGGACCCCACCGACTCCCACAGTGCCGCCCCCGGCCGACCACAGCCACCCCCAGCCCCTGAGCCCTGGGAGACCAGCTCTGACCCCCAAAACCGCCCCTGGCCCGCTGTGGCCTCCCCACGGCACTGCCCCCAGGCTCCCGCCATGGCGCGGGGACCCCGGCCTCTCCGGCGCTGCCCGCCTCCTGCTCCGGTGCCCGGTCTCTGCGTCGCCAGGCCCCAGTGGGAGGCCCCCTGGGCAAGCGCCAGGAGCGCGGCCTCAGCGGGGCCCGCGGCTGCCATGGCGGCGCCTCTGTGGAGTCTCCCGGTGGCGGCGGCGGCCATCTTGACAATGGCGCCCGCGTGCAGGGGAGACGCGGGGCACTCTGGGGCTGCTGGGGAGGGGGCGGGCTGGAGGGGGTGCGGGCTGCGGTGGGGGCCTGAGGAGGTCCTGGGCTGGGGAGGGGGCAGTTCACAGATGCGGGCTCAGTCAGTCCCTGCAGGAAGGCCCCGCGCCTGCCGCCCTGTCCCTGGTCCTGCTGCTTGGACCGTGAACACTGCTGACCCAGACACTCGAACTCAGGCCTCCAGGTGCTCTGCACTCGGGAAGTCTCATGCAGAGACAGTCTTCGAGGGCTAGGACAATCAGAGAAATCGGGGAGAGAAAGGAGGAAAGCACCATCAGGTAGAAACTATCCTTTGAAATGGGAGGCCTTTAGCCTTTGAAGGACATGACAAATCCTTGCTTTGGCAGTACAGGAACAATGAGAAAATGGAATGAACACACCATTCCTCAGAAAGCACCTAGGTTTGGTGTTTTGTACAAATCATAAAGCAACTGAAGCTGAAATAATGTCTCAAGGTGCTAGTTCAGGTACACATATTCTTATTCATGAAACAGTCATTTCTTGAGATTTTACGCTATGCAGAGAAAGAACTGTGCTGAGGTGGGTCCTAGGGAGAGAGTGGGGTCACTGATTTGCCCTCGAGGAATTTACCTTGGGGCAGAAGGGGTGGTGAAGTTATCCCAACTCTATGGCTCCTCTTGACCCTTTACACCTTTCACGTAGGTAAATCCTCCCGAATGCTCTCAGCCAGCCCTGGTTGCACTTTCTGGACCTGTACTGCTGCCAAAAGTGAGCTCATCAGCCTGATGTGCACTGAAGCCACTTTTAGTCACTACGTATTTTGAGAAGAGAAAGGGTTTATTGCTTTGTTGACTAATGAGGAGACTGGAGGAAACCTTAGATCGGCTCCATGAACACGATAGAGTCTGGGCTTTTCTGCTGCCCGGAGAAGGCCAGCAAAAGAGCTGGTGACAGATTGGGGGAGAGGCTGTGGCCTAATCAGTCTGGGGGAAGGCAGGCCTAAGGGGGAGGGTTAAGCAGAGCATCTGTGTGGCCAAAAATGCTTGATCTGAAATAGAGGCTTAGAATGCTCAGTGTGGCTAGAACCCACCAGGACCGGCCAAGGCAGGAACGGCAGAGTCCTAGGAAACCCACTTTCCTTGCTGTGAAGCAAGCTTTTTCTGAATCAACATGAGGAGGTGAGAAATGAAAACTTTTCCAAACTGGTAAGAGAGGGGTCACCTCAGTGCTAAGGGGGGTTGGCAATTGGAGGTTTCACCTGCCCTTTCAGTTTGTATCTGAATCCAATCCTGAAGGCTTCTTCAATGAGCTCCTAAGAAACACTCCTCAGAGTGCCTCTCATCAGATTAAGTTTAGCCTAACGATCTTCTTACTGCTTTTTTGTTGTTCTTCTAACAACTTTTCTGTTCAGCAAAATATGTTTGTCCCATTTTCCTTAGATAATCGCAGCAATGCTTTGCCCCAGTCTCCTGACATCCACTTTTCGGTACACCAGAACATATTCCTTCTAAATCCTGTTGGAGACAGAAATCTAATATGGCATCATTATTTCCATCCTTTGGTGATTGATCCTTGAATGGTCTCCTACCCTTTACTGCATGGGAAACTTATGAGTGGATGGGATGTCACTGCCATGAGTAGGTGTCTAGTCGGTTGACATGGAGTTCCTCAATATGTAGAATGTCTGGGGTAGGCTTGACCTGATCAGGTGAGCCTGGGATGGGCCTGGATCCTCCGTGAAGTCACAGCCTGGAGATCTGAGAGGTCATCTAGAGAGGACCAAATGGCAAGGCTCTGAGAGTGGCCTCTAGGGGCTGAGAGCAGAATTTGGTCAACAAGTAGCAACGCAAGGAAGACGTCAGTTGTCTAACCACCAAGAAATGTGTCTACCGACAGCCCGAGAAGGTGTGGGAGCTTCCCTCCTAAAGACTCTAGTTAGCTCTCAGCCAGCCAACACTTTGATCTGCTTTGTGACACCCTGAGCAGTGTACATGACCACTCTGCTCAGACTTCTGACCTGTAGAAACCCTGAGGTAATCAGTTTGTGTTGTTTGAAATGTCGTGCAATTTCTTACACAGCGATCAAAAGCTAACTCCAACACTAAGGACTCAGTGGGCATGCGAAGAGTGGGTCTCAAAGGTGAACACCGGGATGACGCCAGGATGGCAGCTCGGGGAAGGGCTTGGTGCCAGCAGGGATTCTTCGTGTTCCATCTTCTCCTGTTTTAAGTCTGACCGCATTGGCTAGCCCCTCTAGGATCTTTGAACTCCCGCCGAGTTGCGGGTAATGTCAAATCTGTTTGTGAAGCTAAAATCTTGTGGGCCCATTGAAATGGACTTTTCTGGCCATCAGGTAATAGAATTCACAACTATTTCTCTCCTGTTTTTCTGGTGCTATTATGAAAAATAATCAGGCAGTCAAGTCTGGGGAAGCACATGTGCGAAGGATGGCTTCTCACTTGACGTTTTCTGATTTTGGTCCTAGTTCTCGTTCCTTTCTAAAAGAAAGGGGTGCACCCTAATAACCCCAAATTACTTAGCCCCTGTGGGGATGTTTTGGTCAAGTTAAATTGAGTGATCTCAAGGAGAAACATTAACAGCCCCCAAATTCAAATTATTTGCTGAATGAGATATTTTGACAAATAGCTCCTAGTTCAGCAAAATGCAAAAAAAAAAAAAAAGCTTGCGCTTCCACTGGCTGCTTTCGTTTTCTCCCCTCGACTGTGCTGGTTGCTTTTCTCTGTTTCTGGCAGTGCTGCTAAAAACCCTTTCTGCCTTCTCCCCTCCCCTCCTCAAGCTCGACCTCTGGCCCGGCCCCCCTATCCTTTCAACATTAGCCTATCAGACCCAGCCCCAATATCCTCCCTGACCTCAAAAACAAATCTAAGGGAACTGAAACTAAGAACAGCACAGTATCAAAGATGCTCAGTACTCCTTTGTTTCCTGGGTCCACAGCCTTAGAGAGAGTAGGGTCCAGCAAGAGGAATCCTGGGGTGGCCTGCTTCTTTGCTGTAAGGAGAGGACACTGGAATGATTAGCTGTGCAAACATCCCTTTAAGTGTGTATGGAACGGAACTACCAGAAATGGTGGTGGAAATGGAGCACATGTTACAAAAACAAAAGAATTGAAGGTGCAGTGAAAGAGGAGTGTGCAGATTTCCAACTCCCATCGAATAACAGGCTTGTAGGAACACCAAATAAGACAGAGAATAAAATAGAGGTGGCAGGCTGTCAGTTCTGAAAATTCTGAACCAAAAAAATATGAGAGGTGGGGGGAGACAGAGGCCAAACCGAATGTGACAGCTATGTTCGGTAAAAAATGAATAAATAATAAAGAAAAGATCAGGATCCAAAATCCTGAAATCCCTGGAAGAACATTGAGAAATAACCAGTGCAAATAAAGTATTAGCAAAAGGTCAAACAGTCAAAGGCATGCAAAACCTCTCTGTGCTGGTTTGAAAGGAAGTATGCCCCCTAAGAAAAGCCATGTTTTAATATAAATCTCATTTCTTAAAGGTAGAATAATCCCTATTCAGTACTGTATATTTGAAACTGTAATGAGATCATCTCCCTGGTTGATGTGATTTAGTTCAGAATGGTTGTTAAACTGGATTAGGGGATGACATGTCTCCACCCATTTGAGTGGGTCTTGATTAGTTTCTGAAGTCCTATAAAAGAGGAAACATTTTGGAGATTCAGAGAGACTCAGAGAGAGAGCAGAGAATGCTGCAGCACCATGAAGCAGAGAGTCCACCAGCCAGCGACCTTTGGAGATGAAGAAGGAAAACGCCTCCCAGGGAGCTTCATGAAACAGGAAGCCAGGAGACCAAGCTAGCAGATGACACCGTATTCGCCATGTGCCTGTCCAGCCGAGAGAGAAGCCCTGACTGTGTTCGCCATGTGCCTTCTCACTTGAGAGAGAAACCCTGAACTTCATCGGCCTTCTTGAACCAAGGTATCTTTCCCTGGATGCCTTTGATTAGACATTTCTATAGACTTGTTTTAATTGGGACATTTTCTCAGCCTTAGAACTGTAAACGAGCAACTTATTAAATTCCCCTTTTGAAAAGCCATTCCATTTCTGGTATATTGCATTCTGGCAGCTAGCAAACTAGAACACTCTCTAAGAGCCCTACTTAGACAGCAAGTGAAACTATCATTGTAAAGGAATATTCTGCTGGGGATCATTAAATTGGGAACAACTTGCTCGAATAGCCAAGAATTAAACATTTTGGCCTGTATGTGGCTAAAATTTCCACACCTGCTAAGGAAATTCCCTTATGACTCCATTAAAAGAATGACCATAAAGGAGGGCAAAGGCATTAGGAATCCCTGTCAACTTCTCTACTTTGATAACTAGGATGCAAAATTGTGAGCTAGTCCTGGCTTGACTCTAACTCAGTGCCTTATACTGGTGGGAAGACACCCGTACACTGCAGGCTAACATGCCCCGGAAGGTTTTGACAAAAGCGTGAAAACAAACTACCATCATGCACTTCAAAATTCATCCCAAATTACATCTTTTACTTTGGGGGGCAAGGGGGCAGTATAAGATCGGGAGTGCAAGTGAGCCTGTCAAGGGGCAGGGACATGCCATGCAGGAGGAAAGGCTCAGGGCTGGAACTTCCCTGGGGCTGGGAGGCTCCGGGTCACTGGTGGGAGGGAAGTGGCTGCCTGGACTGGCCTAGTCTCCCTGGGGACGGCTAAGCCACCTGACCAGCTGGAGACAGGCAGGGTGACCCTAAGGCCGACAGGCATCAGGGCCACTTAGAAGCAGCCCCTTGACCATTCATTCCTGCGAAGAAGGGTGGAGTGGGCTCTCTCCTTCCTTTTCAACCCCCAAACATGGGCAGGTCTCTCTCCAACCAACACAACAAGCCATCTCACCACCCTCCCCCTGTCTACGTGGGACATGACACCCAGGGGTGTGGACCTTCCTGGCTAGGTGGGACAGAAGTCCTAGAAGGAGCTGAGACTGAGCACCAAGGGATTGAGAAAACCTTCTCGGACAAAAGGGGGAAGAGTGAATGGCTGAGAGACTCCAAACAGAGTCGAGAGGTTATCCTGGAGGTTATTCTTATGCATTGAGTAGATATCACCTTGTTCTTCAAGATGGAATGGAGAGGCTGGAGAGAACTGCCTGAAAATGCAGAGCTGTGTTCCAGGAGCCATGTTTCTTGAGGATGATTGAATAATGATAGAGCTTTCACAATGTGACTGTGTGATTGTGAAAACCTTGTGTCTGATGCTGCGTTGATCTACCTTGTCAACAAACTAGCAGAACGTGTGGAATAAAAATAAATAATAGGGGGAACAAATGTTAAAATAAATTTTGGTTGAAATGCTAGTGATCAGTGAAAGCCAGGGGTAAGGGGTACGGTAGGTATAATCGTGGGTTTTTTTCCTGTTTTCATTTCATTTCCTTTTCTGTTGTCTTTTTATTTCTTTTTCTGAATGGATGCAAATGTTCTAAGAAATGATGAATACGGAACTAAATGATGATTTTGTGAATTACAGATTATGTTAACATTTTATTTCGTGTGTTAAAATATTTTTAATAACAAAAAAACTGAAAGAAAATAACAATAAAACAAAAATAAAATAAAACAAATAAACATAAATTTAAAAAAATATCAGCAGACTCCTGCTTCTCCTGGCCATCAGGGCATGTGGACATGAGGCCCACACTCATTTCCGAGTGAGCCTGGGAGGCATCTGCCTCACATCCGGGGAGTGAAAGAGCTGCCACTCCACTGCTGAGGTCACACCGAAGCTGGATGCAGACACTGGGCAGGGAGGCACCGCTGCAGCTGGGCTCAGCGCTGAACTCCTGGGGCCTGGAGAGTAGGGCGCCTAAGCTGGGGCCGTTGCCAGGGACCCATCCGCTCCCTCCTGTGCATACTGCCCTCAGCGCTTGGGCCACCCTGCCAAGGGCTCCTGCAGGCCACCGGAGACCTGAACCCCAGGCACCAGAGAGATCACTCAGCATCTCCTATTTCCATCATGGGACACAAAGGCCCAGAACGATGGGGACATGATGCTGTCACAGGGCTGGGCAGGAGAGGAGAAGGGTCTCCAATACTAAAGTGTAGACACCCTGAGGCGATGCTGAGTCCGAAAAGACACTGAGCCCTGAGGCAGCTGCAACTGCCGGCCTGGAAAGGGAACTCACCCTGCACTCCGAGGCTTGACAGCATCGCGGAGGATTGGGGCATCGAGTGTGTTGCTGGCCAACAGGGCCAGAGGCTCCCGCTCACGAGACAGGTGGTAGCTACAGGACAGAGGGCTGCTGTGAGGCTACCGAAAGACACAGCTCCCGGCGGGGCCCTGCTGCTGCTACCTTCTGCCCTGGTCTTACCACTCAGATTCCCTCAGCTGATCCACAGCCCCAAACCAGGCCTTCAGTTCCTCCATGTTGCAAAAGTTCGTGCAGGTGTATCCCTCCTGGATGCACTCGAGCCGGGAAATGTACTTGTATCCCTGGGACAGAGGGAAGAAGAAGATGGAGAAGAGGCCAGGGTGGCTTGCTGGGTGGGATAGGGGCTGCAGCTGGGGTCTGTGGATTTGGTCACAGGAGCCGCCTCCTTCCCTGCACTCTCATCCAAGGCCTCCCTGGTCTCAGCCCAGGATTCTCACAGACCCTCCTGCAGGGAATGTCCTTAATGTCAGCACCACCCCCACCCCCGTGGGGAAGTTCTACCTCGTCTCTGTGAAACAAACTCTCCTGGAGAGAAACTGCACGTGGATGGAGCAATAGGACGTCATGCCCTGTGAGTCTCAGACCCTCCCTCCTGCACCTCAACCCTGCAGTGATGCACCCAGCTCCTCACCTTCAGTCCTATTTGGTAATGTATCAGTCTCCCCTGCGAGACACAAAGCCAGGTCCATCAGCAGAGGCTCCAAAAGACCCACACTAGCCCCCTCACCCTCTCCGGTGTGCTATTGGGTGGGGGCACCAGGGACAGCCCAGACTTCCCAGGGCTCAGACCTATTCAGGAATCTGAGCAGAGGCATAGGGTTCTTCCAGCCTAACCCTCTCTGAATACAGATGGGGGCTGCAGGTCAGGCAGGCAGGGACTCAGCAGCGGTCTCACCACGGGGGGTCCTAATTCACTCTCACCCCATGCTCACACCCGAGGCACAGTCTGTGCCCAGTTCAGCGAGGAGGGGATGTGGGAGAGGGTCAAGGCCTATGGCTTCCGCCTGCCCTTTGCTTCCTAGGCTGGAAGGGGCACATGATGCTTCAGATCCCTAGGGCTCCTATGGATGAGCTAGGCCCTGGGCTGAGAGCACAGGGTGTAAGGAGGGGCTCTCAACCCTATGCTCATGGACTCGATACCCTCTTCCTGGCCCCAAGTCCTACTCACTTCCTGAGAGTCCATGGGAGCTAACTGAAGGGAGGCCAGCTCTAACAGGAACGTCCACAGGTGGGGAACGGTGGGCTGGGGAGAAACAGTGGCATCAGGTGTGGGATGGAGTGCCCTAGCCCGCTGGAACCCACCCAAGGCACCCACCCTGAAATCTCTTTCCCTCAGTCCCCTTCCACCACCCAGACTTACCCTGCTACCATCTGGGGCTCTCAGTCACCTCCTACTGAGTTCCTCTCCAACCCCTTGGACCACAAGAGCACTGCTAGTCACCTCCCAGCCATGGCTTTTGGCAAATCACCAAACACGTAGGAGGTTGCTCAACCAACTCGCCCAGATCCACGTTAACTGGTCTCTGCCAAGGCCTTCCTTTGACTGCGAACCATCAGGGCCTCCTCTATACTACCTGGCCAAGCCTCCCGCTCAGGGTCCATACGATGGCACGTCTAATGGAGGCTTCCCAGGCTCAGCGGCACAGAAAGCAGTGGTGCAAAAAGGAGGGAGCCCTGTACAGTCATGGATGCCAACCACACCCTGACACTCGGTGTCCTCAGGCGCCCTCACTCTCTCCCACAGGGGCCTCTCCTGCTCTCTCCTTGGTATCACCTTCCTTTTGGACTCCTCAGAGATCTCCTCTTGCCAGGGTGGACACGGTCAGGGAAGCCAACCTCCCCTCACCCCATCAGCCCACCTGCCTGACTGGGGTTTGGACAGCCTGGAGGTGTCAATTGACAGAAATGCTGCTGTCACCAATCGCCAGCCCTGACTGGGATGCAACCGAGATGCAGCACTCCCTGTGGTGTGGCATTGACCAAGTGGGCGGGCCACCCGGAATTTCCTGTGTCATGTGCAAAGTGCAGGCATGAAATGTGCCCCAGAGAACTGAGTGTTCCATAGTGTTGTCAGGGTGCTCTCTCCAGTGCCTTCTCCCATGAGAACCAGAGGAAAGCTCCACCACATTCCTGTGCTCTCTCGAACCCCTGTGGGCTCCCTTGTGAGGAAGGCAGCACAGTGTGGACTCACAGCATGTCCACATGAGGAACAGAGGCCCCACAGGGCCGTCCCTTGCCCCTGGTCCTGCTGGGAGTGCGAAGAGTGGTTGGCTCTGCCCAGCTTGGTCCAAGCTGACGTCAGCTCAGCACTCAGCACCACTGCCCAGGGCGTTTTTCCCACCCTCATGCTTTGTGTGTGCATTTGCAAAACCCAGGACCCTTATGCTGACAGGAAGGAGAGAGCTGCATTTCCCTCAAACCCTCCTCACCACCGCCAAGCACAGGACGGGGACTCCAAACCCTCATGCCCAGGACACAGCCCAGGGAGCACGTTCTGCACCTCTTGACAGCTGTGGGACTCCCTCTAATCTCCTTCATATGCATGTCCCCTGCTGCAGCGACATCCCGAACCTTTGTGTGGAGCCTGTCGTCATGTCCAGGACACATCATGTCTGATGCATGTGGAGGCCGTGGAGGCCTCTGGGACAGATGGCTGGGCTAGCCCTGGACTCGGATGCACACCTGAGATTTCCCTCTGTCCCTCAACCAGCTAGGCCCTGTCCACCTCTCCTTGATCCTAAGATGTTTGTTCTGTGCAGTCCCGCGCTGTGACGCACATGGTCAGGGCAGGGTCTTGTGATGTCCTCTCCAGCTGGGAACATGAGGCCTTAGGAATTGGGAACTTGCCCATGTCACCAGGCTGGAAAGTGGTGGAGCTGGGTTTTGGACCCAGATCCTTGGACCCCAGGTCTGGGAATGGCAATTCAGGGAGAGCAGATGCCAGAAAAAAGTCACCACATTCCCCCCTAAGGATCCCAGATGCTCACCACATCGATCTGGCTGAGCTGCTCTGCCTGCAGCCGGGCAGGGAACGCCAAGATGGGGGCCTTCCCCTCTCTCAGCCCCTGCTCTCGGTGCCCACGTGACGAGCAACAATGATCTCCTGGTGGAGTGACACCTGGCGCTGACTGCAGCTCCACAGATCGCACTGCAAGTGGCACCCGGTCTGCTTCCTGCTGCTCAGTGGGTGCCTCAGGTGGTGCGGCAGCAGGTGTCAGATTCACAGGAGCCACAGGCTTTGGGCCTGAGGGTGGTAGCTGAGGTGGCCTCAGAAACACCGCCTGCTCTGCTGGTAAAGCGGGTGACATCTCCAGCCTCAGCTCCTGATCTGGGGATGAGACAGCCTCCGAAGGTGGCAAGGCAGGTGGCCTCAGAGCTGCCTCCCTCTCCGGAGTTGAAGTGAGGACTGTCAGATGCCACGGTGGCTCCACATCAGCAGGTGGCATTGCAGGTGCTGCCACAGGTGCCTTCAGGTCTGCATCTGACACCATTTTGGCTGCCATCAATGGAACTAGCCCTGGAGGAAGGAGTACCGTGGTTTGCAATGCTGGCTCTCACATACGCGCCCCAAGAGGCGAAAGATGCAACCACAGAACTGGCTTTCTATGGACCTTTCTCGACATAGAAATGACTGCAGTGACTCTCCGAGGGACGCCACCCTCACCAAGTCTTTCAGACTGCAAGTGCTCAGGGGGGTGGGCTGATGCCCCTCTTTACTCCCTGCCCAAAGGCAAAAATAGACTTTGGCCCCGTGACTCCCATCTCCTCCCGTACATCCCACCCATCGCCACCTCCATGCTCCTCACCCTGTGTCTGGGTCTCACTGGCCACTGAGCGCTCCAGCCAAAAGAGGCGGTCCTGGGCCTGGCTCTCCAGGGCAGACCCAGGCAGCACCACCTGCGCGAAGGACACCAGTTCCTTCAGGCTCGAAAAGTCCGGGGGCTCATCGAAATCACTAGGAAAGTCCTGGAGCCAGGTCAGCAGGAGGCAGGAGAAGGTGCTGTGGGTGGACAGGGCCGCAGAGTGAGGAATGGTTGTTCCTGCCACACTGCCCTGTGATGACCACCCTCCCAGGTGGGGGTTCCTGGGCAGGACCAGAGAGACTATTTCTGTCTGTATCTGCTGTGCAACCTCCCACTGGAACAGAAACAGCATGAGGACAGGGAGTGGTTGTGTCTGCTCAGCCGATGGCACTGCACTTGCACACGGTAGGAACTGCATCAATTGCCTGATGAGGGGACAGGGCATGACCCTGCCTCAGCCTACCCAGGGCCATCGTGTCACCTCAGCCTGGAGTTCATGCCCTGAGGTCCTGCCTGCTTCTCTGCGAGGCATGTGAGTTTCTCCCCTTCAAACTGTCATGGACCCTAAAGGGCACGGGCACAGCCCACTGCAGCCACCCGCAGCCAGGCTCACAGGACTGGGTAGTCAGGTTGGATTTCTGAGCTGAATTCTCCCCACATCTCCTGAACTGTGTCTGTGTGCTGCTGGCGTGGTGGAGGGGCAGCAGAGTAGGGTGCGTGTGGAGTGTGCTCTGAGCCTCCGGGAGCACTCCCCACCCTGTGTCTCAGGAACTCTCGCATGGGTCTCTGAGAGTCCTGGTGCCCTGCAGGGGATGGAGCCCTGACCTCTGGTCCCCAGTGAGAATCATGAGATGGATGCAGGGACCTGCCCAGTCCCTCCTGGCACCGGCCCCCACTCCCCATCTTGGGCTGTGAGGAAGGAGCCCCTCTCTCCTCACCCAGAGTTCACTCACTTTTTCAGTCCCTCCTGGCCTCCTCCATCCCTGTCTGGCCAATTGCAGCTGCTTGCATACCTGCAGGGTACATGGGGGTGTCACATGGCACTTCTGTGGTGTGCCCCTACTCGTGACATGGACTGCTGTTATCTGACCCCCTATGATTTGGCAAGCAGGAGGCCACAGGCGATTCTGCAGTTTTGTTCAATGAAGTAGGCTAAGTAGCTTGCAAAGGGCCTGCACATAGCTTATTCTTCCTATATCCTACATGAACGAATGATCCCTGAGCTGCTCCTTCACAGATAACTGGTGAGGCCTGGGCCTCCTCTGCCAACCCCCAGCATGCGTGGAAACTCAGGCCACACTGAGGACAGAATCCAGTTTGATGCAATCTCAAACCTCCTCTGAATGGGAATCGAGGATTCCAAAGGTCAATTTGGAGCAGAGCATCTTCCCGTGGAAAGGAAATTTCTCAACCTTGACAAGCCATCTCCACCGAGCTCCCTCTCCAGAAAGCCTGGCATGGGGAAGCACTTTCCATGGCCCAGAATCATTCAATCCTGACTCTGACCTCAGCAGCTTGGTCGTCCCATGGCCCCACTAGCAAGAGGAGGAAACTGAGTTTAGATGCTGCCATGACCTCCCCAGACATTCAGCTCAGGCATGCCAGATCCATTAGGAGATTGAGGAACCCATGCTCACCTGTTGGACACCCGGTCCAGGACCTGCTGGATGGTGAAGAAGCCCCGGTAATTTAACACGAGGAGGGATGCATAGGACTGGTCGCCCTCTGCAACAGCTACCGCCATGCGCTTCATGAACATTTCCCAGGCTCTCACGCTGCGGGTGTCCTGCTGGTCATTCTGGGCTGCTGACACGTTTGTACCCTGAGGCTGGAATAGCAGAAGCTGGTGCTTAGCCACTGCACTGGGAACCAGGAGAGGGCCACGGCTGGGGGTGTACGCAGACCAGCCTTTCCCTGTCCCTCCCTCCCTTGGGGCAAGAAGTGGGGCAGGAATGCATCTAGCAGAAAAAGGTCCCACACTCCAAAGTAGAACTCAGGTGGGGGAATAATGAAGTCACGAGGAGTTGTGCATCAATGCGTGGAAGGCACTTTATCCACATGATTCCTCACAAATCACCCACGTTCATGAGATGGGGGGATTCAACTTCTTGCAGGACAGAAGCCAGAAGCATTCACACTGGACCTTTATGATCTTCCCTCCTTACTGTGGAAAAGGGTCTCTTCAAGACATGGAGGGGAAGGGCCTGCTCACACCTCATTCTTCCCTACTGTGGAGGCAGTACATCAAGAACACCAAGATGGCGAGAACACCTTTGCTTTCACACCGACAGCAAGACTTGAATGTCTCTTACCTCAAAGGGAGTTCTGAGTACCTGCAGCCATGGTGATCCCTGCTCAGACCAAAGATCAAGTATCTGCACACTTCCCCAGTTCACATCGATAAGAGATGACAACTTTTGGGCCCAGGATTAACACGTTGCATGGGGATTACTCCACCATCACCACTTGCCTTCCCAACAGCCATCCATGACTTCACATTTGAACACAAAGTGCACATGAACTTTCCCAACGTGGCCATGGATGACCCCGTTCCTCATGTCTCCTCACACTGAAAGGAGGAGTATTAAGGGGCTACAGAGGCAAAATAACAATGCTGGCATTTCCTTAATTCTCTGACCTTGGGCGATTTTGACTTACCCTCCTGAACACCCTGGCCAACAGACTGCGGCGGCGAGGTGGAGGGTTCAGCCAGCGCCTACATCTGTTGCAAAAGGTCTCCTTCCTTGGTTTTCTCGTGCCAGATCCTACTGCTCTGCCAAAGCAACACGACAACATGTTGTACTGTCGATCGTCTCTGGCTAAGTGAGCCTGGTAGGGGGACTGTTGTGGAATCTAGGTGCCTGGTTACTAAGGTTCTACATTCCGTTGGACTGCAGCTCAAAGGAAGTGAGGTCATCTCCTGAAGCCCCTTAACTGAAACTTCTCAACCGTTAGGTCCTCCAGGAAAGGCCCTCTTGGCTCCTGATGCTCATCCTCCTGAAACATGTTATCCTGTTGACTGGACCAAGTTTCCTCAACACATCACTCACAGCACATCACCCACAGTTACTTGGGAAGGCCTGGGTGCAGACTGGGCTCCATGCATAAGGAGGGAGGACTCAATTCTAACACAGATGAACTTTCTTAGAAATCTTGTGACCATGGTGTAGTCACTGGAACTCTCATCTCAGGGTCTCCCCAGTCTCCACACCTACACAATGGGGTCATTCTACCATCTACTTCCTGGGTCATCATGAGGATTGAAGGTCATTAGTGTAAAAGCCATGGCTGGTCTTTGAGTAGCTAACATGCAGAGGCAACAGCACTCCAAAACATGGAATGCCTCACTCCTAAGGGCTGGCTGTGGCTGTGTCATCCTTAGAAAGGTAGATTCCTTTCTGGGTCAGCACCATGAAAAAGTTGAAATTAAATGGAATTTAGATAGGAAGGCCCTGTGGCATGACAGATGTTAAGTCATGTTAACATGTTAACGTGGTAAAGGACATGTTAAATCATGACAATGTTAGAGGACCTAGAGCAAGTCTTTTAAGCATCTCTTCACATTCCTTGTCTGTAAAGTGAGCTTTACTAGTTAACATTGATATGGCAGGGTTGAGTCATTGTGTTCTGGTTTGAAGATAAGGAGACAAAATTGCAGATGTTAATTGATGACCCTGCTTGCCCTCTGACAGAGCCTGGGTTAGCTTTGGTTGATATCTTTTAGCATGTTGCATACATGTAATGTAACAGTTTCTAGTCTCGATTAATCGCCCCCTTAAAAATTCTCTGCTTCATATAGAAGTTGAAAACCTAGGAACATAACCAGTGCAGGAAAAGTTACAGAAAAGTCTAAAAGTTTCTAATGAATTATTTCAGGAGTGGAAATTGGTTGCTTTCTATTGGATTTTGAGTTCTTAGTTATGATTGACTGATTAGCCAGAGGACAGTGCTGTTGAAATGCACTCTGGAATGCATAACTGGCTGTTCAGGCTTCTATAGATAGTTTTAGGAAGGTACAGAGCATAAGACAGAGGTGCTGGCCTTGAAGGCCCCAAGTATCTTCATCTTCAAGCTGATAACTACTTGCATTTATGGTAAAAAGCCATGCTATAAAGAATTTCACCATGAGTTAGGGATGCCCATAGCAGATTTGAGCCCTAAGAATAATATGGGGTAAGTGTAGAAAATTATGCATTCAGTACCCTTGCTGAGGTGCAAGATGTTTATTTACATGTACTCTCTGCTGTCCTGCTTTTTTTACACTTTTATTTACTCCACATACCCCAATACACCTGTTAGAGCAGATTGGCAATTAGGAACTAGAATAATCTTGCATTTCAATCTAACATTAAAAGTATTTATATAAGGGTGCATGGGTAGTTCAGTGATTAGAATGCCTGCCTTTCATGCGGGATACCCAGGTTGTATTCCCAGACCACGCACCCCAAAATAAAAAGTATTTATTTAAATTATAACAAGTTTTTAATCACAGAAATTACTTATCTTTACTATTATAACTCAAAAACTTAAAAAGTCCTGTCTAATGCATTATTATCTCACAAAGTTAGAAAAAAATAACTTTTAAATACGCTAAGGGTTCTAGAGCCATTTGAGCAAATTAATACAACTACAAAATATTTTCTGCATATAATTCCGTCAAAGATTTAAAAGATGAAATAATACCTATTTCTAATAAGACATGGGGTAAAGGATCCTCATAATTTTTTTTGCATAAATATAAATTTGGACAGCATTTCTAGAAGACTATTTGGTGGTTTTAAACTTTCCCCCCAGTATTTGTGAATAATTTTGTGCTGCATTTTTAAAAAAGCATACTTTAACATTTCAGGTAGGATGTGATCCTATTTTTTCTTTTCTTTTAGAATGAATATACATGTATGACCATAGGCAAACAGCATAAAGAAAAAAGTCTGGAAGCCTACACTAAACTGCTTAGTCTTATTTCTAGGTAGTTGTATAGCATAATTCCTGTTTTTCCCATTGAATTTGAGAAGCAACAATGGTCACTTTGCTCTACTCTACTGAGCATAATTATAGTTGCTAAAGTGTTGAGTCAAAGTACATTTTCTTAAACTAAAAGAAAAGTACTGCTAATCATATTGTACCAAATGCTATTCTCATTTATAAAATTTTTTTTATAGATTTCACATGAAACTTCTCTTCAGAAAAATGCACAAACACATACACATGCAAATTTTGAAAAGAATTCTAGGGAATTTCTGGACCTCTTAAATTCTAGTCATAAACCCGAGACCCCATGCCCCAACAAATTGAGATGATAATCATTACCATTATCATAAAATCATGACTTTTAAATAAAATGCACACATATAAAAATTTCTCAAAACATCCCAAACTTAGCAATAAAATAAATTTTGAAATAAACTTTACTTCTGTACACTCTATGACTATTTAATATCATTTAAAGAAAATCATTCTTTAGAATACATATACTTCCCAAGTGTGTACTAACAGTTTTGTATTTGCTACTCTTATGAAAGCAAAGATATCTTAGTTAGTCTTCATATTTTAGATTTCCAATACAGGACAGGACATTTATATTTCTAAGGTATGATTGTTTAGGGCAGTAATTCTCGGTCCATGTTAAACTGCTAAACCATGAACTAGCTTTCCTCCTACCAACCCTAAAAGATGAAAAAGAGAAAGACAGAAGTGAGAGGGGAAGGCAAAAACTGGTATTTCAGAAGAGAGAAAGGCATGGGAAAAAAACAAGTGACAGGAAATAGTGGATATAAAAAATTCCTCCTTAGGGTTGAACTTAATACAGACCCACACACACACAATTTTGGTAGGGGTATCTTAAAATCAAATAAGACAAGATTGGATATAGCAAATCAAAAAACTGAGGATCATTACTCTGAACCAAAACCTTATATTTCTTTTTGTATACAGCATCAAACTCATTGTATAAATAGCCCTTCATTTTGTTTGACTTTGTTTTTGAAAAATCTTGGACTATTTTTTTAAATTCTTATTTTTAGGTGAGATCTAGTGTCATGGTTAGGGACAGGTGTCAACTTGGCCAAGTTGTGGTACCTGTTCATCTGATTGGGCAAGCGCTGGCCTGTCTGTTGCAATGAGGACATTTCATAGGATTAGGTCATGATCACGTCAGCTACATCCACAGCTGATTCCATTTGTAATCAGCCAAAGGGGAGTGTCTTCTGCAATTAGTGATGCTAAATCCAATCATGGGAAGCCTTTTAAGGAGGACTCAGAGGAGACAGGTTGCATTCCTGCTTTGGCTGGTGAGCCTCTCCTGTGGAGTTCATCCAGGCCATCCATTGGAGTCATCGGCTTCGCAGCCTGCCCTGTGGATTTTGGACTCTGCGTTCCTACGGTCACGTGAGACACTTTCATAAATTTTATATTTGCAAGTGTTCCCTGTTGATTCTGTTTCTCTAGAGAACCCTAACTAATACACCTAGAAAATGCAAAAAATTAAATATTATGAATGATATTCAAATTTGTTTCTTCTAATATAGATGAAATATAGCAGCAAAGATGTTTTTAAAAAACTTTGTTACTAAAGGCCAAAGGTATTTAAAATGAAAGTGAAGAAAAAGAATTTAGTTCCCCAAATTGGAAGCTATGAGGCTATCATTATTGAAATGAAAGAAATTGGTTATTTTCATAAATAAAACATCCTGGATTTCAGATAGATAAATTAACAAATTTTATCTAAACTAGTGTTTAAAGTCAGAATCAGCTGGGTTTTTTCTTTTTTTTTTAACTTTTACTCTTTCTTCTAACTACAAGCTATGTTTAAATGATATATTTTACTTCCTAATATTTCCTGTTAACTAACATATAACAATATATTTTTTAGCTTATAATTGCACCAGGAGTAGAAGAGACTGCATTGATAATTTGACAGATTGCTGACCACATTTTAATGATCTCGAAGGGAAATCCTCATGAATGGTTGGATATATCCTGGCTGGAAGTTTCACCATCTAAGGTTTATTTCTTAAATATAAATATATATATATATATCACATGTTGCAAAGCAAATATAAATACATGTACTTTAAAAGTTCTTTCTGTTAGCATATATTGGCTCTAATAATGTTTGCATTACAAGATTATGCACAAAAACATTTAACTTAGATCATTTTGCCAAACTTTGAGTATTTTTCAATTTCATGGAATAATTTTAATGAGAACTTTTATAATAGATATTGAAATTTTGCTTAATCTGGGATCACCTACTGATTTCAATGCCTAATATTTTTAAAACAACTTTTTTCTAATCCCTGAATTTAAAAATAGAGAATATATTATGAGAATGGCAAATCCTAACATTCAGTGATTTCTCAGTATTTAATCACATAATTGAAATTATTATTGAAATTGAAAGTAGGGTTTTGAATTTTTTAATAAAGTTGTTAATTTTAGAAACATTTTTGTATGAGAATAAATGTTTCCAACCTCTTATACTAACCCAGTGTTTATGTTTCCTTTACTTTAAAATATATTCCTGTCATGAAATCATAACAAAGATGAAGCTCTTTATGTACTAATATCGAATGATCTTTAAGATACATTGTTAAATGGAAAATGAAGGTTGTCAATCAGAGCATTTTCAGTCTGCTACTATTTGTGGAAAATACTATTTATATGTATTTGTTTGTAAACAAAGAAAATATTTCTGGAAGAATATATAAGAAACAATAGTATTGGTTATTTCCAGACAGAACTGGAAGAATGGGGTGGCAATGAGACTTACTGTATACCCTTAAGTACCTTTTGAATTTTGAGCCAGTGACTGTTTTACCTATTCTAAATAAATAGATAAAATTATAAAATAAAATAAATATTAAATCACAGAACTTTTATATGCTTAAACAGAACATAGTACTGTCAGCAAGTGTGGATATAGTAAACTATGACAGGTATGCATAGGTATACAGCTTCCTTGCTACCAAAGCATGTCTAATCTACTCAACATTTCTTCATTTGGTAAAGTCAAAGAGCGTTCAAAAGGTCAATGTAATCCAGAAAAAAGGGAAATGTGGCATGTAGTGACTGCTGTATTTCCAGATTTTTATGAGACTTCTTTGAAAACATCCATTTTTAGACTGTCAAGGTTAGTTCTGACAAGAGTTGTCTTTTTTATTTTCAGATTTTTTTTTATTAATTAAAAAAATTAACAACACATTTAGAAATCATTCCATTCTACATGTACAATCAGTAATTATTAATATTATCATATAGTTGCATATTCATCATTTCTTAGTACTTTGCATTGATTTAGAAAAAGAAATAAAAAGACAACAGAATAAGAATTAAAATGATAATAGAGAGAAAAAAAAACCTATACCTCACATGCAGCTTCATTCAATGTTTTAACATAATTGCATTACAATTAGGTAGTATTGTGCTGTCCATTTCTGAGTTTTTATATCCAGTTCTGTTGCACAGTCTATATCCCTTCAGCTCCAATTACCCCTTCTCTTTTTTTTTTAATTAACTGAAAAAATGAAATTAACCCAACATTTAGAAATCATATCATTCTACATATGCAATCAGTAATTCTTAACATCATCACATAGATGCATGATCATCATTTCTTAGTACATTTGCATCGGTTTAGAAGAACTAGCAACACAACCGAAAAAGATATAGAATGTTAATATAGAGAAAAAAATAAAAGTAATAATAGTAAAAACAAAACAAAACAAAACAAAAACCTATAGCTCAGATGCAGCTTCATTCAGTGTTTTAACATGATTACTTTACAATTAGGTATTATTGTGCTGTCCATTTTTGAGTTTCTGTATCTAGTCCTGTTGCACAGTCTGTATCCCTTCAGCTCCAATTGCCCATTATCTTACCCTGTTTCTACCTCCTGCTGGACTCTGTTACCAATGACATATTCCAAGTTTATTCTCGAATGTCGATTCACATCATTGGGACCATACAGTATTTGTCTTTTAGTTTTTGGCTAGACTCACTCAGCATAATGTTCTCTAGGTCCATCCATGTTATTGCATGCTTCATAAGTTTATCCTGTCTTAAAGCTGCATAATATTCCATCGTATGTATATACCACAGTTTGTTTAGCCACTCTTCTGTTGATGGAGATTTTGGCTGTTTCCATCTCTTTGCAATTGTAAATAATGCTGCTATAAACATTGGTGTGCAAATGTCCGTTTGTGTCTTGCCCTTAAGTCCTTTGAGTAGATTCCCAGCAATGGTATTGCTGGGTCATATGGCAATTCTATATTCAGCTTTTTGAGGAACCGCCAAACTGCCTTCCACAGTGGTTGCACCATTTGACATTCCCACCAACAGTGGATAAGTGTGCCTCTTTCTCTGCATCCTCTCCAGCACTTGTCATTTTCTGTTTTGTTGATAATGGCCATTCTGGTGGGTGTGAGATATCTCATTGTGGTTTTGATTTGCATTTCTCTAATGGCCAGGAACATTGAGCATCTCTTCATGTGCCTCTTGGCCATCCGTATTTCCTCTTCTGGTAGGTGTCTGTTCAAGTCTTTTTCCCATTTTGTAATTGGGTTGGCTGTCTTTTTTTTTTTTTTTTTTTTTTTTTTTTAGACAGAGAGAAGGAAGGAAGGATAGAAGGAAGGAAGGAAGGAAGAAAGGGAAACATTTTTTAAACATTTTCTTGTTTTTATTGTATTCTGTTTCTCCGTTTTTGTTACATGGGCTGGGGCCGGGAATCGAACCGAGGTCCTCCGGCATAGCAGGCAAGCACTTTGCCCGCTGAGCCACCGCGGCCCTGGGTTGGCTGTCTTTTTGTTGTTGAGTTGAATAATCTCTTGATAAATTCTGGATACTAGACCTTTATCTGATATGTCATTTCCAAATATTGTCTCCCATTGTGTAGGCTGTCTTTCTACTTTCTTGATGAAGTTCTTTGATGCACAAAAGTGTTTAATTTTGAGGAGTTCCCATTTATTTATTTCCTTCTTCAGTGTTCTTGCTTTAGGTTTAAGGTCCATAAAACTGCCTCCAATTGTAAGATTCATAAGATATCTCCCTACATTTTCCTCTAACTGTTTTATGGTCTTAGACCTAATGTTTAGATCTTTGATCCATTTTGGGTTAACTTTTGTATAGGGTGTGAGATATGGGTCTTCTTTCATTCTTTTGCATATGGATATCCAGTTCTCTAGGCACCATTTATTGAAGAGACTGCTCTGTCCCAGGTGAGTTGGCTTGACTGCCTTATCAAAGATCAAATGTCCATAGATGAGAGGGTCTATATCTGAGCACTCTATTCGATTCCATTGGTCGATATATCTATCTTTATGCCAATACCATGCTGTTTTGACCACTGTGGCTTCATAATATGCCTTAAAGTCAGGCAGCACGAGACCTCCAGCTTCGTTTTTTTTCCTCAAGATGTTTTTAGCAATTCGGGGCACCCTGCCCTTCCAGATAAATTTGCTTATTGGTTTTTCTATTTCTGAAAAATAAGTTGTTGGGATTTTGATTGGTATTGCATTGAATCTGTAAATCAATTTAGGTAGGATTGACATCTTAACTATATTTAGTCTTCCAATCCATGAACACGGTATGCCCTTCCATCTATTTAGGTCTTCTGTGATTTCTTTTAACAGTTTTTTGTAGTTTTCTTTATATAGGTTTTTTGTCTCTTTAGTTAAATTTATTCCTAGGTATTTTATTCTTTTAGTTGCAATTGTAAATGGGATTCGTTTCTTGATTTCCCCCTCAGCTTGTTCATTACTAGTGTATAGAAATGCTACAGATTTTTGAATGTTGATCTTGTAACCTGCTACTTTGCTGTACTCGTTTATTAGCTCTAGTAGTTTTGTTGTGGATTTTTCCGGGTTTTCGACGTATAGTATCATATCATCTGCAAACAGTGATAGTTTTACTTCTTCCTTTCCAATTTTGATGCCTTGTATTTCTTTTTCTTGTCTAATTGCTCTGGCTAGAACCTCCAGCACAATGTTGAATAATAGTGGTGATAGTGGACATCCTTGTCCTGTTCCTGATCTTAGGGGGAAAGTTTTCAATTTTTCCCCATTGAGGATGATATTAGCTGTGGGTTTTTCACATATTCCCTCTATCATTTTAAGGAAGTTCCCTTGTATTCCTATCCTTTGAAGTGTTTTCAACAGGAAAGGATGTTGAATCTTGTCAAATGCCTTCTCTGCATCAATTGAGATGATCATGTGATTTTTCTGCTTTGATTTGTTGATATGGTGTATTACATTAATTGATTTTCTTATGTTGAACCATCCTTGCATACCTGGGATGAATCCTACTTGGTCATGATGTATAATTCTTTTAATGTGTTGTTGGATACGATTTGCTAGAATTTTATTGAGGATTTTTGCATCTATATTCATTAGAGAGATTGGTCTGTAGTTTTCTTTTTTTGTAATATCTTTGCCTGGTTTTGGTATGAGGGTGATGTTGGCTTCATAGAATGAATTAGGTAGTTTTCCCTCCCAAGAGTTCTCTTTTCACAAAGCTTTCCTGGACTTGTAACATTGCTTAGATATGAACATGGTTCATCTTAGTCAAATAATAACAGCACATTGGTCTACAAAGGGAGAAAGGGGGGAACAAAGAAATCTTGATATATGTAACTAAGCCCCCTAAAAGTTTTCTCAGTAGAAAATATACCTTTACATAAAATAACTGTCATTTGAAGGAAATGAATTGAATGAATAATTTTGGGTGGATGATTAGTCTTAAAGAACTTCAAGGTCTTTCCAATTCTGAGAGGGTATGAACCCTACTACTTAAAGAAGTTTCTTCCCTTCAGGCCATATTTTCTTTTCAGGTGTCCCAAATTCAATGGTAGGTGCAATGGTACAAAATTTAATCTACTGAAGTAAGTAAAATAAAATGGGTCACTTTAAAAAAATACTGACTTTTTCCTTAAACTCTTCTCTAGGAAGAAATGTACTTACTTGATTTTCCATGTATTAATCCATTGGTGGCTCAGCTTATGTTAAATAAGGCACCTTCACTGCACTGGCTATTATTTGCAACTTTTTGTGAACTTCAGGAATTCCTACCTGATGTTCCAGAAAAAGTACTGAAGGTTAGTTCAGATTTATATTTTTATACATGTTTATTTCCTTTCTATTTGATTATCTCATTTTACCATAAGGGTTTTCAAAATAAAGGTGTCCAAATTTAATTGTTTTTCACGTGGTGAAAAATTAATTTACTTGCACTAAATTTCACATAGAATTCTCATCAGCCATCAGTCACATTGTACATTTTAAAGCTATTGATAATACTGAATTGATATTGATATTGTAGTGATAGTTCAGTAGTCATTTGACTACACTTTTTGAAATGTTATTATGCCCATAAATATTCAATTATGCACCCTGGTCACATGTAATTTACATTTACTGCTTCCAAACAATTCTTACAGCCTTCTACTATACAATAGTAGTTAAAGGGCCCTTTAGATTTATTGCTAATAGATACATCATGCAAAATACATATCTTATGAAGAATTTATTCATGTATAACTTTTAAGTAATTAGAAAATAAATGTTTTTCTTCTAATTGAGCCTAATTATTTTATGTTCTTATTACATGGATTAGTGTAAAACTATGAACTACATATATATATTTTGCCTTATTACCTAGTGGATAATTATCATTATTTATTTATATCTACTTGATTGATGTTCATACTGCATTAAATTTTATTAATTGTTTTAATTTTTTAGCATTTTTGTAGCATTACTTCCTTATTCAGGATCTATTCTTCTTCCATATCAAAATCACCTCAAATTTCATCACCTAAGGAAAACAGGAATCAAATCAGTACCTTTATTACTCAGAGTTCAGCTTCCGGTTCTTCAGACTCTGTCCCTCAAGAAAATAATGAATGTTACCAATATTTCAACTTAGAGCCAGTGCAAGGAGAAACAAACACCACTTCAAATTATAAATCTTCCTTTACAGAACTAGGAGAAACACCATGCATCTTACCACCTGTGATTTCTTACACTCAGCCCAGCTATTGCAAAGGCTCCAGTTGTAACCCAAACACTGTGCAGAATAATCCTCTTCTGATCAATGTTGACTCAAGGAAAGCAGCTTGTAATTCCTTCCTAAACCAGGATGATTCAGAATCTGAGAAATTTTGTTTGGGTCTAATGCAAATGGATTGTGAAGCTAAAATATCACCAACTTATACTCAAAAGAGAGTTGCCCCTAATTTTATAAATTATCAGAAAAAGGAAACACATGAAACAAAAGGATTCATAAATAAAGAAGTATCTGCCCCTAGCTTTTCACCAGATGACTTTCAATCTCCTCTCCATTGGAACTTTAAGAAAAACGTATTAAAACAAGAGAATCACCCATTCAACTTACAGTATGGTACAAAGAAGACCACGTGTGACAACTGGTACTCTCAGGAAGATAATTTATTCACTAATCAGCAAAAATGTCCAGCAGATGAGTTAGAAGGCTTCACATATGAAAGTTCAAATGCCGGGACAAAAAGGCATTCAGGAAAAATGTTCCAAGTTTAGATTTATTTAGTGCTTCTGATTCTAATGTAAACCAAAAAGAATTAAACAGCCTTTATTTCTGCCAAAGACCTGAAAAATGTTTAAGACAGAAAAGGCAACTTGAATCATCAGCTAATTTGTCCGGGACTTCTCGCTCAGCGTCAAGCCCCCGGCCGGCGAAGGGGACAGAGGAGAGAGAGACAGACGCAGACAAACCGACTTGAATGGCAGACACGAATCCGTAACACGCGGCGGTTGTGAGCACAGACTTTTACTGGAGCTAAGCTTGCATTCTTTATAACAGGTTCCGCGCGGGCTAAAATACCCCACGGGGGAGCAACCTCTATGCGGCCGTCAGGTACGGCTCCCTGCGGGTCGTCTCGCTTTCCCCGTCCGGGTAACGCCTTTATATACAAAATCCAAACCCAATGGGCTAACGCCACGTATACAAGGGTGATTGGTAGACAGGGTTGGCGGGCGCGTACGTCATACGCGGAGGCAGGATGCGGGCGCCATCTTGGCTCACTCGATGGGCGGGGGGAACTCTAGGGCAGGCTGCGGCGTGTCCACTAGGCCCGACCCGGGAGGCGGCTCTCCACATCTCCCCCTTTTTTATTCATTTTGACCCAGTGTCTCCATTGATGAGTGAGCTCCCGTGGGCCACTCAGGCCCACTACATGTTTTGGTGCTTTGGGGAGTCTGGACTAGGCTTGCTAGGCACCAACCAGAATGCCTCCTCATATAGAGACCGGAGAGCCCGTGAACTGGAAACAACGTGACTCTCCCTGCAGTGCTTCGCCTCGCAACTGGGTTATGTAGGGGGGCAGGAGAGCGGCAACCAGAGCCGAGAGCGTCATTAGGTGTCTCTGTGCAATGGCCGGAGTCTAGTCTGGCCAGGACCGTGACTCCGCCGTAGAGATCATCCTTTAGACAAAAATTATGACTTCTGGTGCCGCCTTTTACACCCGGGACACGGCCATGGGCTTTGCAGCAGATCCTGTTTTCGAGCGCCCCGCCCTGAGTGGCCGGGACGGGTCATACAGTGAGGGGAAGGACTGGGTAGCGGGACGGTCATTGCCAGGAGCATCAGGGGCGAGCGACATAGCCAACATGGTAGTGACACGTAATTGCTGCTGTGTCTGGAGCAAGCGTTCTAACAAACATTTAACAGTGACTAAACCCACTAATAGTCCCACTGCCACGAGGATCCAAGTAGTCAAATTGGGCCAAGAGAACCATGAGGTGACTCGGTTCCACAGACTTTGTACAGTCTCACCCAGTTTGGAAAGGTCGAAATCAACGGGGGTCAACTTGATATCCCCAAGCACTCGAAGGTCTGAATCCACCTGTTGGGAGAGGTTAGTAAAGGTAGGGAGGTTTTAAAGCTGGTCCCCTTTCTATACGATAGAAGGGTGACTAGCGCTCCTGTTGTCATCTTGTCGTTCGTCGCCATCATCAGCAGAGTTGGAGACCGGATCTGGTGGCTCTGGTTGGAGGCTTATCAATTTTCTGGGCAACAGTTCCTTGGCGTCCTCGGGCGACGTCACGGTTCTCACCAGTCTTTCCGGAACCCACACAGGTTGACGTCCTGGTTCCTGGGGAAAAACACAAACAGAGCCTCTGGCCCAGCTGAGCACTGGGTCAGGGCCTTGCCATTGTCCTGACAGGACATCCTTCCAACGGACTAGACCTCTATGTGGAGGACTCGGAGTAGTGTGCTGAAGAGCAGGTGTCATTCCTAGTGAATTTTCATTTAAAAAATTATATGTAAATAAGGCTACAGACAGTTGAGCCTTCGGGGACAGGCCGTGGCCTATTCCCCCTTTCTGTTTTTTGAGCAAGTCTTTAAGAGACCTGTGTGCTCTTTCAATGATTCCTTGCCCTTGAGGGTTGTAGGGGATACCATGTTTTAATTGCACTTCCATATTTGCACAAAATCTTTGGAAGGCTTTGCTGGTGTAAGCAGGTCCGTTATCTGTCTTTAATATTTTTGGCTTGCCCCAAGCCGCCCAAGCGGCGAGGCAATGAGCAATAACCTGGTGGACTTTCTCTCCTGTTTCAGCAGATGCGAATATAATTTGAGAACATGTGTCTATTGACACATGTAGATATTTGGCTTTGCCATACTCTGGATGATGAGTGACATCCATCTGCCAAATGTCCCCCGGGATGAGGCCCTTGGGGTTAACTCCAACTGAAGGGACTACCCTCTGTTCTGCACAATTATTGCAGGCTCTGACTATATCTCTGGCAGCTGCACGCGATATGTGAAACCGTCTGGCTAAGGTGCTTGCATTGACATGAAATTTAGTATGAAACTCTTGGGCCTGTGGATACGGTGTCAGCGCAGGGAAGATATGTGGCTGTCGAGTGGCCACATCCACTACGTGATTTCCCTGTGCCATGGGGCCTGGCAGGCCTGTGTGGGCTCTAATATGGGTTATGAAGAAAGGACATCGTCTGGCATATATTGTCTCTTGAAGTTTGATAAAGAATGGTCTTACTGAGGAGGAATATTTTATAATGCCCACCGTCTCTAAAATATTTACAGAATTTACGACATAAATCGAATCAGATATAATATTTAGGGGATCGGTAATTTCTTTCAGGACTGTAATAATGACCTGTAATTCTACCCATTGAGGTCTCTGTGGTTGGAAGAACACTGTTTTGGGAGTACTCCCTTCCACACAGTATGCTCCTGAACCGGAGCTGGAACCGTCCGTGTACACGGTGAGGGCGTTCACTAGTGGCTTGGGTGAAGTCGCTCTAGGAAAGATTACTGGGTGTCGGGTAACGAATTGCAAAAGGGGATCTTTTGGGTATTGGTTGTCAATACTTCCTAAAAAGGTACACCGGAGAATGGCCCATTGATCTATACATCCAGTAAGTGTCTCAAGTTGCTGGGAAGAGTAAGGTACTCTGAGGTTTTTAGGTTGTTGGCCAAAATGTTGTACGGCCCTTTTTATGGCTTCTAAGGCCAACTCTGCAATCGCCGTAGGATAATGCTCTAAACTCTTCTTGGGAGAAACTCCGGGGTGGACCCAGAGTAATGGTCCCTGTTGCCACAGCACCGCCGTGGGCTGTAGCTCTGTTGGCAGTAAGCAGGCCTCAAAGGGCTCATGGGGGTTTATTCTTTTTAAAGCAGCGCTACTGAGTGCCTGTTCTACTTGATATAGTGCTTGCCTCGCTTCGGGAGTGAGGTGCCGGGGCGAAGTTATGTTCGAATCCCCTTTTAGCAAGTCAAATAAAGGCGCTAATTTGGCATTAGGTAATTTCAGGTACGGGCGAATCCAATTGATATCTCCCATAAGTTTTTGCAAGTCATTGAGGGTATGTATGTTGTCTAGCCTAAGAGACACCTTTCGGGGGGATACATGAGTAGGTGTAATTTTTGCTCCTAGGAAGGTGGAAACTTCTGCCATCTGAATTTTCTCAGGGGCTACTTCTAGGTTGACTTTTCTAAGTGTGAGGACTAAATGTGATAGAGCTGTCTTGAGAATGTCAGTGTTTTTATGGGTAAGCAGAATATCATCCATATAGTGAATGATTTTTACTTGGGGGAACTGTTGTCGAGTGTTGGCCAGCTTTGCAGCAACATATAGCTGGCACACGGTGGGACTATTAGTCATGCCCTGGGGCAGGACTGTCCACTCGACGCGGTGGCATGGCTCCTCATGGTTAAGAGAGGGCACAGTAAACGCAAATTTTGGAGTGTCTTCGGGATGAAGTGGAATGGAAAAGAAGCAGTCCTTGAGATCCAAGATGACAATAGGCCAATGTTTTGGTAGAGCTGAGAGGAGGGGCAGCCCAATCTGAACAGGTCCTAAGGGCTCCATGCAGTTATTAATAGCCCTTAAGTCATGTAACAGTCTCCATTTACCTGATTTCTTTTTTATGACAAATACGGGGGTGTTCCAAGGTGATGTGGAAGGAATGATGTGGCCCTTTTTTAGTTGTGCTGACACAAGAGTGTGTAACGCTGAGAGTTTTTCCTTTGGTAAGGGCCACTGAGGCACCCAAACCGGGGTTTCGGTTTTCCACCTTAGTCTTATAGGTGTGGATGGGAATCTCCCCTCAGTGGCCCCTAGGAAAAACCCAGGCCTCGTTTATCAGAATTGGAGACAGCCTGTATAGGTGTTGTGCGCCCCTGCAATGAGGCTCCTAAGCCTTTGCCAGGGACATATCCCATTCCTTTTAACAGATGCTTAGAAGTTGGAGAACAGTTACTGGTCAAAGTAACGTCCATCTGGGCTAGAATGTCTCTTCCCCATAGGGACACGGGCAAGGCTAGTACATAGGGTTGAAAATTACCTTGATGTCCCTCTTCATCTGCCCAATGAAGGGCAGTTGCACTCAGCATGGGTGCTGAGACATGGCCTATTCCTCTAATGGTTTCTTCCGCCTTGCACGTCGGCCAGGCAGGGGGCCATTCTTGCTGTCTTATAATCGACCGATCGGCCCCGGTATCTAGCAGGCCTAAGAAGGGTCGGCCTTGCACTTTAAGAGTCAACATGGGTCGATTCTCTAAGGACATATGAAGGCCCTCAAAAACTCCTTCAGTAAACCTAACTCCCTTATCTTTTCTCTGCTTGTTTCTGCTTGGAAGGAGTGCATGCAAGCTGGGTAGGAGTAGAAGCTGTGCTATCCTATCACCCTCTTCAATAACTAAGGTGCCTTGCTGAGATTGTATCATAATCCGGGTGTCACCTGTGGACTCTGGGTCCACAATACCTGGTATCACTGTTAGTCCCTTCAGGGCTGTAGATGCTCTCCCTAAAAGGAGCCCCACTGTACCTGGCGGTAAGGGCCCTTTAAAGGAGGTTCTCACTGATTGGACTCCCATAGATGGGGTCAGTACGAGCCTGGAGGTGGCACAGAGGTCCAGTCCTGCTGATCCATGGGAGGCGTGGAGCTGGATGGGTACTGCGTCGCCACACTGCCAGTAAGGGGGCCCACCGGAAAGGCGGACCCCCTCTGCCCGTTTTTTGGAATTTGCTCAGGACGGCCAGAAAGGCGCTTACCTTGCGCATCGAAGGCTGATCTACAGTCTTCTGCGCGATGGGGTCCCTTATGGCAACGGCCACAGAGTCTGGCTGTCGCATGAGGCTTATTAGATTGTTGGGCGGTAGTTGGTTGGTCCTTATTAGGGCAATTTCTTTTTATGTGTCCCGATCGGCCACATTGGTAGCATCCTTTAGGCTTTGCTCCTGGGTTTTCGGTTTGCACTGCATTTATTCGTAAGGAGCTGGCCAGCATGGCAGCTAGGCCTGCACTAGTTAACGGGCTGCCAGCGTCCCTGCACAGCCGAACCCAGTCCGTCAAGCTCTTTCCCTTATTTTGTACTAGAATTACTTTGCACTCTTTATTGCACTGCTCAAGTATCATTTGTTTAACTACAGTCTCTGCTATTCCTGGGTCTGTGAAAATTCTCTCAGCTGCAGTTTGCATCCTGGCTACAAAGTCTACGAATGGTTCAGTGGGGCCCTGGTGTATGCTGCTAAGTGAAGCTTGAGCTTCTCCCTGACCTGCTAACCTTTTCCAGGCGCCTATGAAGCAACGAAAGATCTGTCCATAGACTTCTGTAGGGAACCCTGTTTGGTTTTGTGAGTGGGCACCTTTCCCTAGTAGCATATCTGCACTCCAACCGCCGCGTCTCCCCGCCGCGTTTTTTGCGGCTTGCTCTTCAGCTAACTCCTCAAACCATGCTTTCCAATCTATATATCGGCCCGGTGGCAGACAAGCACGGGCCAGCTGGTATATATCTGCAGGAGTATGGCACAGGGCAGAAAGATTTTCAACCAAATTCAATGTGAAAGGGGCATTGGGGCCATACTGATGGACGGCTTGCCTCAACTCCTTTAATACTTTGTAATCATATGCTTCATACTGATTGTTACCCTGGGGATTAATGATAACCGGGTACATTTCTGGGGTTGGCTCTGGCTTAAGCGGTTGGTACCCACCTAGTATACCGAAAGGCCTAAAGGTTAAAGAGGGGACCCATTTCCAGAAATGCCTCCTTCCACTTGTTGATGATATGGGGTCTTGAGGGCCTGAGTATTCAGGTGGGGGATGCAGCTGTAGATGCCCCTCCCCCGGCCCGCCTGCAAGGGGTTCCGGGTTCCGCAAAGGCGGACCAGCGTAATTACCGGATTCGGACACTAGGGGGAGCTCTCGGTGAGGTTTCTTGCCGGGATCACTGGGAAGCTGCCGCGCCCCTACAGTGACCACTGGCGGGGCGGAGGGCTGCGTGGGCGATACAGGGGGCCTCCCCCAATCGATCAGCGGAGGCGCGTCTGCACCCTCGGTCTCATCACCATCTGACTCTGAGTCAGAGGTGTCTGAACTAGTGCTTGACTCTGGCGGCTTACAAGTGGGCGGCTCACTTTCACAGGAGCCGTCCGCTAAAAGGGTCTTTAAGGGAGCTAACAAAGGTGAACTTCCTGACTGCCCCATGCTTGCAGTCGGCACTGAACCTTAACCAATCGGGGAGCTCTCCCGACTCACTGGGGCTACCTGAACGCCCACAGCCCTTAACTCTCACGTAGCAGAAAGCACTTACCCTCTCACGTTGATCAGGCGCGGAGGTTCCGCCGTGAACCCGAGAAGCACGTCCTCACCAGCTCGGGGAGAGGCAGCAGAAGAAGGTTCCCCGTACGGGCCACCACTTGTCCGGGACTTCTCGCTCAGCGTCAAGCCCCCGGCCGGCGAAGGGGACAGAGAAGAGAGAGACAGACGCAGACAAACCGACTTGAATGGCAGACACGAATCCGTAACACGCGGCGGTTGTGAGCACAGACTTTTACTGGAGCTAAGCTTGCATTCTTTATAACAGGTTCCGCGCGGGCTAAAATACCCCACGGGGGAGCAACCTCTATGCGGCCGTCAGGTACGGCTCCCTGCGGGTCGTCTCGCTTTCCCCGTCCGGGTAACGCCTTTATATACAAAATCCAAACCCAATGGGCTAACGCCACGTATACAAGGGTGATTGGTAGACAGGGTTGGCGGGCGCGTACGTCATACGCGGAGGCAGGATGCGGGCGCCATCTTGGCTCACTCGATGGGCGGGGGGAACTCTAGGGCAGGCTGCGGCGTGTCCACTAGGCCCGACCCGGGAGGCGGCTCTCCACACTAATTCAGGAGACAAGGAATCATTTTCAGGTAACACTATCGAATAGTTGCTGAAACTAATGTCAAATTTAATTTTAAAAGATAGAATCAGTTTTTTAAAATTACTTAACTACTGTACTTAAAAATCTATCCTGAGTAACTTCTGGGTCAAAAGAAAATCAAAACTCTAATTATAGACTATTCAGAAAATAAATACAAAGAAAAGAGAATATGTCAAATCCTTGTAGATTTAAATGAGCTAAACGTCCAACTTCAAAAAATAAAAACATAGAACAAATCCAAAGGTTAAACAGAGAAATCAGTGAATTAGAAAATTAGTATTTTGTAAGACAGGGATATTTAATTGACTATTCTTTACTAGAGTTTTTGTCAGGCACCATTCTAAGCTCCTTGTATGGATTGTTTATTTTAATTCTAATAGCCTTATTAGGTAGACACTACTATTAGCTCCCTTTTCCAATGAATGTTTTTGAGGTTTCTGAACTTCAAATAAGGTCAATTTTATTTTCTTCCTTCTATCTAGTAGATTCCATCATTTCTTATTGCATTTGCCAGAGCATAGCATCCAAAACAAAATACTAAATTCTTTATGGGCCCTTGAATAGCATATCTACTTCATAGGGTTAGTTTGTCTACATTTTTTATGTCAAGACTTTATTTGGGTGACTTGCCACCCAGACACACTGAGGTGGCATGTTTTCTTTGGGGTGCATAAGACACAAGGGCCAGAGAGCCCTTGGCTGAGGGGTCAGTGCTGCCTAGGCTCTGGTGAGCTGTCAGAACTTTTGTCGTTCTCATTTACAAGTAAGAAGTTGTCTCAAATTACCTTTTCAGCTTTGTGGGTGGAATTTAGGGCAAGGCCCAAAGTTTCTTTTCATAATCGTGCCTCAGAGGAAAGATGTCTCACAAGATAATAGTTTGTATGGGATTCAGTAATAGTCTAAAACTGTGAAATGTAAGTCGTCTTTGATGACGCTGCCCTCCCTAGTAGGAAATACTGTCTTTATGGAAGCAAACCTAAAGAATGGTCAGAAAAATCAGGGCGGTCGGGGTCACGTGATGCCTGCCAGACAGGCCGAGCATGACTAAAGGGTGTCTTCCCTCCAAGGGCCCCATTTTGCCTTTCTGCCTTTTCAGACTCAATTTTATAAGTTTCTGTGCTCTGATACATATGATGTAAAAGGGGAAATGGCCAAACCTCAAAACCAGCATTGCTAAAAGCAATATCAAAAGGACACAATCTAAAATCATGCTACAAAAATAATGTTACCTGGTTTAACTAAATGTACATCTTTTTTTCAATTCCACGATTGACAAGAGAGCTTTTGTGACACATGGGAGGCACCAAAGGTGACGTGATTATTATTTGTCTTAATAAGTGAGGAAGTGAGGCAGAAGTGAGGAAGGCAAGCCTTCGGGGGCGGCTCCTGGAGGAGTGGGAGGGCAGGGACGGCCCCATGCCAGCTCAGGCCCAACTCTTCCATGCCACAGCCCAATTAAAATGAGTTTCAAATCCTGCCCCATGGTAAGGATTTGGATAAAATCAGTGTTTCTCATAAATTGATTTTGTTTAATGTCATTCCCTTTAAGGGAATAATACGGATTGAAATTCTTTGTATATGTTGAAGTTTGTAGGGCCTCAAGACCCATGGCAAAACAGTAACCTATTTGTTATAGGTATGACTGTATTTTTTTTTCCAAAGTAGGTCGTTCTGAAACTGTATGTTTTAAGACAAATAATAATCACGTCACCTTTGGTGCCTCCCATGTGTCACAAAAGCTCTCTTGTCAATCGTGGAATTGAAAAAAAGATGTACATTTAGTTAAACCAGGTAACATTATTTTTGTAGCATGATTTTAGATTGTGTCCTTTTGATATTGCTTTTAGCAATGCTGGTTTTGAGGTTTGGCCATTTCCCCTTTTACATCATATGTATCTTTAAAAACCAAAACAAAAGCAACAGACTTGCCTTGTCTGTTCTATGCTGCTTTCTGCCTAACATCACTTTCTGCTTAATTAAATAGTCTGAGAGGGAGTGTATATTTCTGTGAAATAGTGATTAATCAGTATCATTGCATTTGTCATTTTGAACCCCTTGCTCCATTTGAGAGGCATGGCTCACTTCAAACAGCAAGAAGAAAGTTGTTCCATTTTTAAAAAGAAGAGTATCATCAATGCTGTCTTCCCTTTCTTCAGTTTCAGATGGTGATCAGCCCACTCCTGACTCACTCCCCACCGTTGTGACCTGACAAGAAGGAGGGTATTCTCCAGCTGGGTGTTTCCCAGGTAGAGTTCAGGCCTGTCCCAGAACCTCACTGCCTGCCTCCCTCTGCCAGGACAGCCAGGCTGCCAGGCAATCCTTCCACTTGGATTTCAGATGGGTTTGTTGGTGCTCTGGGTCAGTTCAGTGGCCCTTTCTAGGTTTTTGGCCTAAGCAAAATGAATTATTTGCCATGAGAAGCTTGATGATATCAAGACACAAATGACACTTTCCAGCTGCTCTAGCTGCTCTCCATCTGCAGGACAAGTAGATGTGTCTGGCCAGGAAAAAAAATCTTGAGCGAACTAGCTGAACCATTGCAAAGTGAAAGTATTGAGTTACTGAAACAGAATGGTAGCATTTTTTTGTTCTCTGGAGAGGCCAGAATATGTAGCTATTTTATAACAAAGGATGGCCAAGTTATAAATCTTTCCAATGGATACTTCCCCAAGTGGCACTTTGGAAGCAATGCTAACTCAGCTTCTTTTTTTTTTTTTTTTTTTTTATTTTATTTATTTTTTTTATTAACGGAAAGAGAAAAAAAAGAAATTAACACAACATTTAGAAATCATACCATTCTACATATGCACTCAGTAATTCTTAACATCATCACATAGATGCATGATCATTGTTTCTTAGTACATTTGTATCGGTTTAGAGGAACTAGCAACACAACAGAAAAAGATATAAAATGTTAATATAAAGAAAAGAAATAAAAGTAATAGTAATAGTAAAAAACAACAACAACAAACAAACCAACAAGCAAACAAAAACAAAAAAAACCCTATAGCTCAGATGCAGCTTCATTCAGTATTTTAACATGATTACTTTACAATTAGGTATTATTGTGCTGTCCATTTTTGAGTTTTTGTATCTAGTCCTGTTGCACAGTCTGTATCCCTTCACCTTCAATTACCCATTGTCTTACCCTGTTTCTAACTCCTGCTGAACTCTGTTACCAATGACATATTTCAAGTTTATTCTCGAATGTCCGTTCACATCAGTGGGACCATACAGTATTTGTCCTTTAGTTTTTGGCTGGATTCACTCAGCATAATATTCTCTAGGTCCATCCATGTTATTACATGGTTCATAAGTTTATCTTGTCTTAAGGCTGCATAATATTCCATCGTATGTATATACCACAGTTTGTTTAGCCACTCTTCTGTTGATGGAGATTTTGGCTGTTTCCATCTCTTTGCTATTGTAAATAACGCTGCTATAAACATTGGTGTGCAAATGTCCGTTTGTGTCTTTGCCCTTAAGTCCTTTGAGTAGATACCTAGCAATGGTATTGCTGGGTCGTATGGCAATTCTATATTCAGCTTTTTGAGGAACCGCCAAACTGCCTTCCACAGTGGTTGCACCATTTGACATTCCCACCAACAGTGGATAAGTGTGCCTCTTTCTCCGCATCCTCTCCAGCACTTGTCATTTTCTGTTTTGTTGATAATGGCCATTCTGGTGGGTGTGAGATGATATCTCATTGTGGTTTTGATTTGCATTTCTCTAATGGCCAGGGACATTGAGCATCTTTTCATGTGCCTCTTGGCCATCCGTATTTCTTCTTCTGGTAGGTGTCTGTTTAAGTCTTTTTCCCATTTTGTAATTGGGTTGGCTGTCTTTTTGTTGTTGAGTTGAATAATCTCTTTATAAATTCTGGATACTAGACCTTTATCTGATATGTCGTTTCCAAATATTGTCTCCCATTGTGTAGGCTGTCTTTCTACTTTCTTGATGAAGTTCTCTGATGCACAAAAGTGTTTAATTTTGAGGAGCTCCCATTTATTTATTTCCTTCTTCAGTGTTCTTGCTTTAGGTTTAAGGTCCATAAAACCACCTCCAGTTGTAAGATCCATAAGATATCTCCCAACATTTTCCTCTATCTGTTTTATGGTCTTAGACCTAATGTTTAGATCTTTGATCCATTTTGAGTTAACTTTTGTATAGGGTGTGAGAGATGGGTCTTTTTTCATTCTTTTGCATATGGATATCCAGTTCTCTAGGCACCATTTATTGAAGAGACTGCTCTGTCCCAGGTGAGTTGGCTTGACTGCCTTATCAAAGATCAAATGTCCATAGATGAGAGGGTCTATATCTGAGCACTCTATTCGATTCCATTGGTCGATATATCTATCTTTATGCCAATACCATGCTGTTTTGACCACTGTGGCTTCATAATATGCCTTAAAGTCAGGCAGCGCGAGACCTCCAGCTTCGTTTTTTTTCCTCAAGATGTTTTTAGCAATTCGGGGCACCCTGCCCTTCCAGATAAATTTGCTTATTGGTTTTTCTATTTCTGAAAAATAAGTTGTTGGGATTTTGATTGGTATTGCATTGAATCTGTAAATCAATTTAGGTAGGATTGACATCTTAACTATATTTAGTCTTCCAATCCATGAACACGGTATGCCCTTCCATCTATTTAGGTCTTCTGTGATTTCTTTTAACAGTTTTTTGTAGTTTTCTTTATATAGGTTTTTTGTTCAGCTTCTTTTTAATCGGTTCAAAGACACAGCTGTGAGGCATTCTGAGTGATGCCCATTTAGTAAACTTTGGTTTATGCTCTTGTTGCTCAGAGCTGCTGTCTCCTCAAACTGTCCTGGTAAGGGGTACACCTAGTTCCAACTGCTTCTTGGGTTTGACTCTGTCCATTGGGAGTGTTTTGGGGGACCCTGTTGCTTCCTATGAAATGGAGCTCGAAGGATATTAAGGAATGATGAGAAAGAGAGAGAGAGAATGAGAGAAAGAAAGAGACCAACAGATGGGATCAGGGGGTCTGAAGCTTTACTTTAGCAAACAACTGACAACTTTATTCTGGACCAGATCCTGCCTATAGACTTCAGGGTAACAAAAGGCATGCCTGCTTTTCCTGAGGAAACAAAGTACTTAACTTTCTTCATACTTAATGTAGCCATTTGGGGGTAAATGAGCATTCTGTTCCTCCCAGACTGTTCCAAACAAAGCAAGTAACTATCTCCTCAGTTTCTTGCCCACCCAAAGACTCCAGCTGCTCCCAACAAATTCTGCAGGTCCTGTTTTAACCCTTTGACTCCTACATTTCCCCTCTTTTATTTTATTAGCTGAGGTGGCTGTGCCTATCTTAGGGTGCCCTTAAGCTCTAAAGGAAGGATCTTACCCATCATTGGCTACCAGTCAAGCTCTCTGACTTTGATTCAGGAGGGAGCGAAGAGTTTTTGCAAGAATCCCACTGTTAGTGTGGCTATGCTTCATGACTGTGCCTGTCTTAGGTTGCCCTTAAGCTCTGAAGGAAGGGGCTTACCCATCATTGGCTACCAGTCAAGCTCTCTGATTTTGATTACTTGTTGTTTAACACAGCCGAGGGGGAGGAGAAAAAGTATAAACAGCCACAAACTTAACAATGCAGTTCCAGTGACCACAGCCACTGTGATAATTCCAATGATTCCAATGACAGCTGTAATAATGAGTCCAATTAGTCTCTTAGTCCTTTTCAGATATTCTTTTGCCAAATGGATCAGGACTTGTGTTTCTGGAGAGGATTGCTAGGATCTTGACATCTGCACTGGCAGCCAAATACCTCTTCTTTTTCTTGATGCTATAATCGTCTCATTTTCCCACAACATAAATGCTTGGAGACAAGTGAATAGAAAATAATTCTCACAATTAAAAGCTTGATTTCTTATATGCATATAGTGTTTATGGTTGCTATTTTAAGGGAAGTTATAGTTACTAGAATTTGCTATATAAATTGGTCCCAGTCCTAGGAAAGTTTCCATAAATTTCTCTGAATAATGTATTTATCATCCCAAAAATTTGGTACAAATCATCCCCTATGTAATAAACTTTGATTTAGCTAGACTGTCCATTACTACTACCATCAGTAAAGATGGTAATGGCTCCCTCTAGTGGGGAAGCCCGAACTATTTTAGGCAAAATCCATTGTGTTCTTTTTAGAAATTGTAAAAGTTTTGATTAGGCAAATGATTATCAATTTGTCCCTTAAAGTCACTTAATGCTATTTGCCAGGAGGTATTGAAAATATATAGACTTTGAACCTCTTCCTTTGTGAGATCACACACTATGCGATTAGGATCATGACCTCTTAATTGATAATATCTTTGGCGACCTTTGGCTATTAAAGAAATGATTTTTTGCAGATATGTATTTAAGCATTTTTGTCTATTGTTTGGTAAAAAAGTCCATTCTAAAACACAACCTTGCCAAAATAGGCCTGTGGGAGATTGCAAGGTAAAGAAAATAATAAAATCAACAGGCTTTTCTAGATCTATTTGAACAAGCTGTCCTCTCTGGATGCATTGTTCAATTAATTGTAACTCTTGTTCAGCCCCATCTGTTAACTGCCTTTTGCTTAATAAATCAGAATCTCCTTGTAAAATATCAAACAAGTTTTGTAACATATAATTAGGTATCCCTAAAGTGGGTCTAATCTAGTTAATATCGCCTAACAGTTTTTTTTTATTAATTAAAAAAATTAACTAACAGAACATTTAGAAATCATTCCATTCTACATACGCAATCAGTAATTCTTAATATCATCACATAGATGTATGATCATCATTTCTTAGTACATATGCATCAATTTAGAAAAAGAAATAGCAAGACAACAGAAAAAGAAATAAAATATTGTAGAGAAAAAATAAAAATAAAAATAAAAAATAAAAAAATATATAAGAAAAAAACTATAGCTCAGATGCAGCTTCATTCAGTGTTTTAACATAATTACATTACAATTAGGTGGTATTGTGCTGTCCATTTTTTTTTAGAAATCATACCATTCTACATATGCAATCAGTAATTCTTAACATCATCACATAGATGCATGATCATCGTTTCTTAGTACATTTGCATCGGTTTAGAAGAACTAGCAACACAACTGAAAAAGATATAGAATGTTAATATAGAGAAAAAAAATAAAAGTAATAATAGTAAGAACAAAACAAAACAAAACAAAACAAAAACCTATAGCTCGGATGCAGCTTCATTCAGTGTTTTAACATGATTACTTTACACTTAGGTATTATTGTGCTGTCCATTTTTGAGTTTTTGTATCTAGTCCTATTGCACAGTCTGTATCCCATCAGCTCCAATTACCCATTATCTTACCCTGTTTCTAACTCCTGCTGGACTCTGTTACCAATGACATATTCCAAGTTTATTCTCGAGTGTCGATTCACATCATTGGGACCATACAGTATTTGTCTTTTAGTTTTTGGCTAGACTCACTCAGCATAATGTTCTCAAGGTCCATCAATGTTATTACATGCTTCATAAGTTTATCCTGCCTTAAAGCTGCATAATATTCCATCGTATGTATATACCACAGTTTGTTTATCCACTCTTCTGTTGATGGACATTTTGGCTGTTTCCATCTCTTTGCAATTGTAAATAATGCTGCTATAAACATTGGTGTGCAAATGTCCGTTTGAGTTTTTGCCCTTAATTCCTTTGAGTAGATTCCCAGCAATGGTATTGCTGGGTCATATGGCAATTCTATATTCAGCCTCTTGAGGAACCGCCAAACTGCCTTCCACAGTGGTTGCACCATTTGACATTCCCACCAACAGTGGAGAAGTGTGCCTCTTTCACCGCATCCTCTCCAGCACTTGTCATTTTCTGTTTTGTTGATAATGGCCATTCTGGTGGGTGTGAGATGATATCTCATTGTGGTTTTGATTTGCATTTCTCTAATGGCCAGGGACATTGAACATCTCTTCATGTGCCTTTTGGCCATTTGTATTTCCTCCTCTGAGAGGTGTCTATTCAAGTCTTTTTCCCATTTTGTAATTGGGTTGGCTGTCTTTTTGTTGTTGAGTTGAACAATCTCTTGATAAATTCTGGATACTAGACCTTTATCTGATATGTC